>NC_056742.1:540268138-540288138 GCF_019279795.1 Protopterus annectens | reverse complement strand
TCCTATTTTAAACCTTTCCTGCCCCCTCTTATTACTTTAATATCATGTCTCTCATATGTCCGTTCTCTATGTTCCTAATTTAAACCCTTCCTGCCCCCTCTTATTACTTTAATATCATGTCTCTCATATGTCCGTTCTCTATGTTCCTATTTTAAACCCTTCCTGCCCCCTCTTATTACTTTAATATCATGTCTCTCATATGTCCGTTCTCTATGTTCCTAATTTAAACCCTTCCTGCCCCCTCTTATTACTTTAATATCATGTCTCTCATATGTCCGTTCTCTATGTTCCTGTTTTAAACCCTTCCTGCCCCCTCTTATTACTTTAATATCATGTCTCTCATATGTCCGTTCTCTATGTTCCTATTTTAAACCCTTCCTGCCCCCTCTTATTACTTTAATATCATGTCTCTCATATGTCCGTTCTCTATGTTCCTATTTTAAACCCTTCCTGCCCCCTCTTATTACTTTAATATCATGTCTCTCATATGTCTGTTCTCTATGTTCCTAATTTAAACCCTTCCTGCCCCCTCTTATTACTTTAATATCATGTCTCTCATATGTCCGTTCTCTATGTTCCTGTTTTAAACCCTTCCTGCCCCCTCTTATTACTTTAATATCATGTCTCTCATATGTCCGTTCTCTATGTTCCTAATTTAAACCCTTCCTGCCCCCTCTTATTACTTTAATATCATGTCTCTCATATGTCCGTTCTCTATGTTCCTGTTTTAAACCCTTCCTGCCCCCTCTTATTACTTTAATATCATGTCTCTCATATGTCCGTTCTCTATGTTCCTGTTTTAAACCCTTCATGCCCCCTCTTATTACTTTAATATCATGTCTCTCATATGTCCGTTCTCTATGTTCCTGTTTTAAACCCTTCATGCTCCCTCTTATTACTTTAATATCATGTCTCTCATATGTCCGTTCTCTATGTTCCTATTTTAAACCCTTCCTGCCCCCTCTTATTACTTTAATATCATGTCTCTCATATGTCCGTTCTCTGTGTTCCTATTTTAAACCCTTCCTGCCCCCTCTTATTACTTTAATATCATGTCTCTCATATGTCCGTTCTCTATGTTCCTATTTTAAACCCTTCCTGCCCCCTCTTATAACTTTAATATCATGTCTCTCATATGTCCGTTCTCTATGTTCCTAATTTAAACCCTTCCTGCCCCCTCTTATTACTTTAATATCATGTCTCTCATATGTCCGTTGTCTATGGGCCTATTTTAAACCCTGGCTGCCCCTCTTATTACTTTAATATCATGTCTCTCATATGTCCGTTCTCGATGTGGCTGTTTTAAACCGTTCCTGCCCCCTCTTATTACTTTAATATCATCTCTCTCATATGTCGGTTCGCTATGTTCCTATTTTAAACCCTTCCTGCCCCTCTTATTACTTTAATATCATGTCTCTCGTATGTCCGTTCTCTATGTTCCTAATTTAAACCCTTCCTGCCCCTCTTATTACTTTAATATCATGTCTCTCATATGTCCGTTCTCTATGTTCCTATTTTAAACCCTTCCTGCCCCCTCTTATTACTTTAATATCATGTCTCTCATATGTCCGTTCTCTATGTTCCTGTTTTAAACCCTTCCTGCCCCCTCTTATTACTTTAATATCATGTCTCTCATATGTCCGTTCTCTATGTTCCTAATTTAAACCCTTCCTGCCCCCTCTTATTACTTTAATATCATGTCTCTCATATGTCCGTTCTCTATGTTCCTATTTTAAACCCTTCCTGCCCCCTCTTATTACTTTAATATTATGTCTCTCATATGTCCGTTCTGTATGTTCCTATTTTAAACCCTTCCTGCCCCCTCTTATTACTTTAATATCATGTCTCTCATATGTCCGTTCTGTATGTTCCTATTTTAAACCCTTCCTGCCCCCTCTTATTACTTTAATATCATGTCTCTCATATGTCCGTTCTCTATGTTCCTGTTTTAAACCCTTCCTGCCCCCTCTTATTACTTTAATATCATGTCTCTCATATGTCCGTTCTCTATGTTCCTATTTTAAACCCTTCCTGCCCCCTCTTATTACTTTAATATCATGTCTCTCATATGTCCGTTCTCTATGTTCCTGTTTTAAACCCTTCCTGCCCCTCTTATTACTTTAATATCATGTCTCTCATATGTCCGTTCTCTATGTTCCTGTTTTAAACCCTTCCTGCCCCTCTTATTACTTTAATATCATGTCTCTCATATGTCCGTTCTCTATGTTCCTGTTTTAAACCCTTCCTGCCCCTCTTATTACTTTAATATCATGTCTCTCATATGTCCGTTCTCTATGTTCCTATTTTAAACCCTTCCTGCCCCTCTTATTACTTTAATATCATGTCTCTCATATGTCCGTTCTCTATGTTCCTAATTTAAACCCTTCCTGCCCCTCTTATTACTTTAATATCATGTCTCTCATATGTCCGTTCTCTATGTTCCTGTTTTAAACCCTTCCTGCCCCTCTTATTACTTTAATATCATGTCTCTCATATGTCCGTTCTCTATGTTCCTAATTTAAACCCTTCCTGCCCCTCTTATTACTTTAATATCATGTCTCTCATATGTCCGTTCTCTGTGTTCCTGTTTTAAACCCTTCCTGCCCCTCTTATTACTTTAATATCATGTCTCTCATATGTCCGTTCTCTATGTTCCTGTTTTAAACCCTTCCTGCCCCTCTTATTACTTTAATATCATGTCTCTCATATGTCCGTTCTCTATGTTCCTGTTTTAAACCCTTCCTGCCCCTCTTATTACTTTAATATCATGTCTCTCATATGTCCGTTCTCTATGTTCCTGTTTTAAACCCTTCCTGCCCCTCTTATTACTTTAATATCATGTCTCTCATATGTCCGTTCTCTATGTTCCTGTTTTAAACCCTTCCTGCCCCCTCTTATTACTTTAATATCATGTCTCTCATATGTCCGTTCTGTATGTTCCTAATTTAAACCCTTCCTGCCCCCTCTTATTACTTTAATATCATGTCTCTCATATGTCCGTTCTCTATGTTCCTGTTTTAAACCCTTCCTGCCCCTCTTATTACTTTAATATCATGTCTCTCATATGTCCGTTCTCTATGTTCCTATTTTAAACCCTTCCTGCCCCCTCTTATTACTTTAATATCATGTCTCTCATATGTCCGTTCTCTATGTTCCTGTTTTAAACCCTTCCTGCCCCCTCTTATTACTTTAATATCATGTCTCTCATATGTCCGTTCTCTATGTTCCTATTTTAAACCCTTCCTGCCCCCTCTTATTACTTTAATATCATGTCTCTCATATGTCCGTTCTCTATGTTCCTATTTTAAACCCTTCCTGCCCCCTCTTATTACTTTAATATCATGTCTCTCATATGTCCGTTCTCTATGTTCCTAATTTAAACCCTTCCTGCCCCCTCTTATTACTTTAATATCATGTCTCTCATATGTCCGTTCTCTATGTTCCTGTTTTAAACCCTTCCTGCCCCCTCTTATTACTTTAATATCATGTCTCTCATATGTCCGTTCTCTATGTTCCTATTTTAAACCCTTCCTGCCCCCTCTTATTACTTTAATATCATGTCTCTCATATGTCCATTCTCTATGTTCCTAATTTAAACCCTTCCTGCCCCCTCTTATTACTTTAATATCATGTCTCTCATATGTCCGTTCTCTATGTTCCTGTTTTAAACCCTTCCTGCCCCTCTTATTACTTTAATATCATGTCTCTCATATGTCCGTTCTCTATGTTCCTATTTTAAACCCTTCCTGCCCCCTCTTATTACTTTAATATCATGTCTCTCATATGTCCGTTCTCTATCTTCCTGTTTTAAACCCTTCCTGCCCCCTCTTATTACTTTAATATCATGTCTCTCATATGTCCGTTCTCTATGTTCCTGTTTTAAACCCTTCCTGCCCCCTCTTATTACTTTAATATCATGTCTCTCATATGTCCGTTCTCTATGTTCCTGTTTTAAACCCTTCATGCTCCCTCTTATTACTTTAATATCATGTCTCTCATATGTCCGTTCTCTATGTTCCTGTTTTAAACCCTTCCTGCCCCCTCTTATTACTTTAATATCATGTCTCTCATATGTCCGTTCTCTGTGTTCCTATTTTAAACCCTTCCTGCCCCCTCTTATTACTTTAATATCATGTCTCTCATATGTCCGTTCTCTATGTTCCTGTTTTAAACCCTTCCTGCCCCCTCTTATTACTTTAATATCATGTCTCTCATATGTCCGTTCTCTATGTTCCTAATTTAAACCCTTCCTGCCCCCTCTTATTACTTTAATATCATGTCTCTCATATGTCCGTTCTCTATGTTCCTGTTTTAAACCCTTCCTGCTCCCTCTTATTACTTTAATATCATGTCTCTCATATGTCCGTTCTCTATGTTCCTGTTTTAAACCCTTCCTGCCCCCTCTTATTACTTTAATATCATGTCTCTCATATGTCCGTTCTCTATGTTCCTATTTTAAACCCTTCCTGCCCCCTCTTATTACTTTAAAATCATGTCTCTCATATGTCCGTTCTCTATGTTCCTATTTTAAACCCTTCCTGCCCCCTCTTATTACTTTAATATCATGTCTCTCATATGTCCGTTCTCTATGTTCCTGTTTTAAACCCTTCCTGCCCCCTCTTATTACTTTAATATCATGTCTCTCATATGTCCGTTCTCTATGTTCCTAATTTAAACCCTTCCTGCCCCCTCTTATTACTTTAATATCATGTCTCTCATATGTCCGTTCTCTATGTTCCTGTTTTAAACCCTTCCTGCCCCTCTTATTACTTTAATATCATGTCTCTCATATGTCCGTTCTCTATGTTCCTATCTTAAACCCTTTCTGCGCCCTCTTATTACTTTAATATCATGTCTCTCATATGTCCGTTCTCTATGTTCCTGTGTTAAACCCTTCCTGCCCCCTCTTATTACTTTAATATCATGTCTCTCATATGTCCGTTCTCTATGTTCCTGTTTTAAACCCTTCCTGCCCCTCTTATTACTTTAATATCATGTCTCTCATATGTCCGTTCTCTATGTTCCTGTTTTAAACCCTTCCTGCCCCTCTTATTACTTTAATATCATGTCTCTCATATGTCCGTTCTCTATGTTCCTATTTTAAACCCTTCCTGCCCCTCTTATTACTTCAATATCATGTCTCTCATATGTCCGTTCTCTGTGTTCCTATTTTACACCCTTCCTCGCCCCTCTTATTACTTTAATATCATGTCTCTCATATGTCCGTTCTCTATGTTCCTGTTTTAAACCCTTCCTGCCCCCTCTTATTACTTTAATATCATGTCTCTCATATGTCCGTTCTCTATGTTCCTAATTTAAACCCTTCCTGCCCCCTCTTATTACTTTAATATCATGTCTCTCATATGTCCGTTCTCTGTGTTCCTATTTTAAACCCTTCCTGCCCCCTCTTATTACATTAATATCATGTCTCTCATATGTCCGTTCTCTATGTTCCTGTTTTAAACCCTTCCTGCCCCCTCTTATTACTTTAATATCATGTCTCTCATATGTCCGTTCTCTATGTTCCTATTTTAAACCCTTCCTGCCCCCTCTTATTACTTTAATATCATGTCTCTCATATGTCCGTTCTCTATGTTCCTGTTTTAAACCCTTCCTGCCCCCTCATATTACTTTAATATCATGTCTCTCATATGTCCGTTCTCTATGTTCCTAATTTAAACCCTTCCTGCCCCCTCTTATTACTTTAATATCATGTCTCTCATATGTCCGTTCTCTGTGTTCCTATTTTAAACCCTTCCTGCCCCCTCTTATTACTTTAATATCATGTCTCTCATATGTCCGTTCTCTGTGTTCCTATTTTAAACCCTTCCTGCCCCCTCTTATTACTTTAATATCATGTCTCTCATATGTCCGTTCTCTATGTTCCTGTTTTAAACCCTTCCTGCCCCTCTTATTACTTTAATATCATGTCTCTCATATGTCCGTTCTCTATGTTCCTAATTTAAACCCTTCCTGCCCCCTCTTATTACTTTAATATCATGTCACTCATATGTCCGTTCTCTATGTTCCTAATTTAAACCCTTCCTGCCCCCTCTTATTACTTTAATATCATGTCTCTCATATGTCCGTTCTCTGTGTTCCTATTTTAAACCCTTCCTGCCCCCTCTTATTACTTTAATATCATGTCTCTCATATGTCCGTTCTCTATGTTCCTAATTTAAACCCTTCCTGCCCCCTCTTATTACTTTAATATCATGTCTCTCATATGTCCGTTCTCTATGTTCCTGTTTTAAACCCTTCCTGCCCCCTCTTATTACTTTAATATCCTGTCTCTTATATGTCCGTTCTCTATGTTCCTAATTTAAACCCTTCCTGCCCCCTCTTATTACTTTAATATCATGTCTCTCATATGTCCGTTCTCTATGTTCCTGTTTTAAACCCTTCATGCCCCCTCTTATTACTTTAATATCATGTCTCTCATATGTCCGTTCTCTATGTTCCTATTTTAAACCCTTCCTGCCCCCTCTTATTACTTTAATATCATGTCTCTCATATGTCCGTTCTCTGTGTTCCTAATTTAAACCCTTCATGCTCCCTCTTATTACTTTAATATCATGTCTCTCATATGTCCGTTCTCTATGTTCCTGTTTTAAACCCTTCCTGCCCCCTCTTATCACTTTAATATCATGATGTTCCTAGCTACCACCATCACATCCATTATCTTTATCTCTTCACTTAAAACATCTAATGGCTGAGCACATATCACTCCTCACTGACCGTACAATCTCTTTATCCTATATTGCCTCAGTTCTGTTCTTTCTTCATTCATACATCTTATATCTAGCAAGCATATACCCTTGACATTTAATTTGTACACTGTTCAGTCACTGTGAAGCCTGCAATATCATTTAAATACTATTCACATTTAGTTCTAATATTCCTAAGTCATCCATTCCCTTTTGTTTTTGCATATTTCTGTTCCAATTTTTATTATTTCTTTTCCTTCTTCGTATCCTCCCTCCAACTGATTTATTATCATCTGATTTTTGTTCTTCTCTCATCATAAATTCTTTGGCTTCTCCTTCTTCACTTCCTAGTGTTGCTTTTCTGTTTTTATCTGACACCCAAATACACTCTCTTTGCAGAATATTTTCTACTTCATTCCCATCATTTCTCTATATTAGCTACAGTTAGTTTTCAGTTATGTTCCATAACACTTTCTCATACAGTATCTTCAGTTATATTATCATCAGATTATCTTTCTTCTGAAATATGTGTTTCTTCTTCTAACCCTTTGTTTTCAAGTAAAGGATGGTCAAACAAAAGATGTCCAAATGCATTGCATTTTCTGCACTTAACTACAATTTTAGTAATATGTCCCAGTTCTCCACACTGACCACATACATGCTTTATGATGTCCCAGTTCTCCACACTGACCACATACATGCTTTATGATGTCCCAGTTCTCCACACTGACCACATACATGCTTTATGATGTCCCAATTCTCCACACTGACCACATACATGCTTTATGATGTCCCAGTTCTCCACACTGACCACATACATGCTTTATGATGTCCCAGTTCCCTACACTGACCTCATACATGCTTTATGATGTCCCAGTTCTCCACACTGACCACATACATGCTTTATGATGTCCCAGTTCTCCACACCGACCACATACATGCTTTATGATGTCCCAGTTCTCCACACTGACCACATACATGTTTTATGATGTCCCAGTTCCCCACACTGACCACATACATGCTTTATGATGTCCCAGTTCTCCACACTGACCACATACATGCTTTATGATGTCCCAGTTCTCCACAGTGACCACATACATGATTTATGATGTCCCAGTTCTCCACACTGACCACATACATGCTTTATGATGTCCCAGTTCTCCACACTGACCACATACATGCTTTATGTTGGCCTCAGTATCTCACCGTTCCCCCTCTCCCATGCACAAGTAAGAAATTTGCAATATGCTGCATTTTTCCTTTGTGCATATCCAGTGTCACCCACACCTTCTACCCCTCATCCAAACCTTTCAGCATACATGTTTTAATTTCATTCACCTTATTGCAAACATTGAGAAAAAAAAAGCTTTTAACTCAAGTTCCTCTCTGTCAGATGTTCTGAAATGCACATTTATTTCCTTCTTAACTTCAAGTTCTGAAAAATATACTCATCCCACTGTGCCATTCATAAATTTTTCAAGTAAAGTAAATGTTTAGAAAGTAACCTCACAAAAGTCTTCTGTCCCTACATGTATTAATGCTCTAATGTCCTGCACTTTAAACCCAAAAGGTACAATAATATTCTCCATAGCTAAACCCAAAAGGTACAGTGATACTCTCCATAACTTCATACCTGTTAATATTGTCATTGTTCCTTGTTCTGTTCTTTATTTTAATTCTTACTACCAGTCTTCATTTCTGGTTTTGTAGTCCTTTCATGACTCCTTGTCTGCTTTCAGAGTTGAATGCAGTATCTTTCTGGCTTTTGTTTAACATTTCTGCATATGAAAAAAAGTTTTCTTACTGCTCACAGTACTCTGTTGCAGGCTCATGCTTTCAAAAACAGCTACTCCACTAGCCAACGAACCCCAAACTGCTGTCAGCACCTACCTGTAATCTAACTAAGTCATCCGGCAGTGCCTCCTCTGTTACCTCTTCCAGCACATGCTCCATGACAATACTTATTTCCACATATGCATTCAGCTCCCCGCAGATCCATCCTCTCCATCAATACAGGAGTTTCCAGACCTCCTTCCGCCAACTCTAATAACCTCTCTTACAGAATCTGTTCATGATAACTCAGTGTACTACATTACTCCACTATCAGCCTGCTGCCTCCTTTTCTGCTCCATTTTGGAAATTACCTTGGTAGTAGTCCTCCAGTGCCACCCAGTGGCCTAAAAGAGTACTGAAACTTCTCTAGTGCTTTGCCCAAATCTCCCATAATCAGTATGAATGACCTCAGCTCTTCCCTGAAAATAGGTCACTGGCCTAGTGGAACTGATCTGGTCAACAAATAGTAAATTAATAAATCAAATGAATAAAGACATATTTCCCAAATATATATAGGGAAGGTTAATCTCCATCCAGTTACTTGATGTAGAACAAAGTTGTTAATTCAAATCCCAGTGTCTAACATGGTATGGAAAGGAGATCATTCTGCCAAAAACAGAGTTACCACAAAACCTTAACAATGTAATGAAGTCAGTAAAAGTTAGTCACTCAAACATCTTCATGAACTTTTTTGCAAAATACTAACTAAATCTAGTATAAGCCAGGGAACTTTGTTGGCTAGGCTTACTTAGGCCCTTGGGCCAGTACCCTAGTACCTACCTATGAACCTATAAATGACTAACTAGATATAAAATCAAATAATGTACGCAAAAAGCATCATTGAGGAAAAGGATTGAGCAATTCAGAACTCAGGAATAATATACAGTATGCAACGATATTATGGGTCTGTTATTTAAAGAAGCCCAAATTTCCTTCCACCTCTGAGTTTCAGCCTCAGAAATCGACTCAAATATAATATTACTGGAAGCAAATGGTGTGATACTGCCAAATACTAACCGCAAATAAGATCAAGTGTTGGAGCTGTCTCAAGTTCCATTAGAACAATTAGCAATAAGAGCTACAGATTTAATCAAACCTTTGTGGTCTGCCTCCTTTTTCAATCTCATCTTCTTCATGTTTTGTTGTCTCTTCCACAGCAACCAAGAGTTGAAAGTAAATCTGTGAGTGGTTAAAAATTAAACTTTTTCCAAGTTTTAACTTTAGAGGGTTTGGCATACAGTCTTTACCTCACAAATCCAAAGTACAAGGTTTGATTCTGATCTCTGGCTTATAAAAGTCTACAACCTAATAGCCTAGTATTTACCTATGAGCATATGAGCCTATGAAACACTTCAGTCTTGCCTTTGTATGCGGATCCTGCTGCCACACTCTCCTTCAGAGTTCCTCTTACACATCCCCTCAGGTGAATGCATGGGGATGCTACGTGACTGTGTGGTTTCTTCTTAATGGCAAGCACCAGAAATTGTGCATTGGTGCTGCTGAATGATTTCCTGTCTTCTTGGATAACAGTAATTCAAGAAAGGACTCTGCTTGGTGTGGTATTTTAAGTTAAAATTTGGAAAAGCTTCTAAAACTGAGACAAAGCAGGAAACTGCAGTTTCACACGGTATCCTGAATCATTGAAGAACTGGACAATAACAAAAGCCTCTCTTTCATTAAAAAAAGTGGTGCTGGCTGTAATCTGTGGAAAACAGTAGCAATATTCCAAATCCTGCATGCTATTCCCACTTTCCTGGATATGTAGAAAACCTATTCCCTGTTGGCATAATTATGGAACTGTATTATAAAGTGATGGAGAATATTTGTTTTAATTTTGCTGTTAATATGATATTGTCATTCTGTGTCCAACAGTTTTGATCAATTAAAAAACATAATTCTTTGTCAATAAAGGCATAAGGCTTCATACATTCCTTACATTCTGGTAGAACAATCAACCTGAATGTTTTCTAATTTAAATTCCAGTCTTCTCTTTCAGTGCTGCACAGTTTCACTGCCTGGAGTAGGTGGAATTAATTGCCTTCTTTTTTGCTAATGCTGCCCGATGTTTTTATAGTCTCTTATCACTTAAACCCATTGGTTTCTTACTACCCTCACTAGCCTCTGTCAGGGTTTTAGTGCCTTCAGAAAATAAACAAAGTCAATGGAAGACTGAAGAGTTGCAATAGCGTCTTTGCATTTTTCACAAGTCCTTTAACCTCCCATTTCACCCACATCACCTTCCCCATGTGTGCTAACCCTAACCTTAACTGCTGTCCTGCCTTCCCATGTGTGCTAACCCTAACCTTAACTGCTGTCCTGCCTCTAACCCTTCTTCTGCCCAACTGGACACCTACGTATTACATTACAAAACACCCTTTCCCTAACAGCACCAAAAAATAAGGAACTCATACACACTAGAAACATACAGTTGCATCACTACATCCATCTTGTTCTCTAGTCCTTACTTTAATAATAACCTGTATACAGCTGTGCACATACACACAGACACACACACACACACAGACACACACACACACACACACACACACACACACACACACACACACGCAAACACACACACACACAGACTCACACACACACACACACACACACACACACACACACACACACACACACACACACACATACACACACACATACACACTGAATGCTGAAACATTTCATATAACCTAATGTTTTGGCATTCTCCATAGTCTCATTTCTGCCTTCTGAAGGCAACTATATGTATGTGTGTGTGTGTGTGTGTGTGTGTGTGTGTGTGTGTGTGTGTGTATGCATGTGTCTATAAAATATAGATAGATTTAGTCATTTGTAGGTATAAAGGGTATACTTTTGTAAATTAAAGATTTTTGTCTTTGCGTTTGAAGTTTTTTAATATTACTCTTGATAGTACTGGGTTTAGTAGGCTTCCCTTTAATGGGGAATATCTGCTGTCACTTTATATAGCTTTTTGAAGTTAGTCTAAGGATGGTTAATGGAATGGCTAGTTCACCCAAGTCAGACATCACAGAGAGAAGGTACAGACCAGTGTAGATAAGTTTATGAAGTTAAGAAGACTCAGGGCCAGAGCATGAGCTATGGAGAAAGACTGAGTCAGAAGGACTGGTTTGTCAAGAGAAAGCCTGGTGATCACCTCATCATACCTGACCAATGAACAGAGACTGTATTTATTGTGTAAACAGCATCAGAAGTACAGCAAAACTTTATTTTTAAAAGATCAGAGATGCTAATTACATTATAAAGACCACAGACATTAGTTGTGATATAAAGACTGCAGATGTTAGTTGTGATATAAAGACCACATATATTAATTTCTTTAGGCAAAGTCTGCCCTGAACTTCATTATCATGCAAATAAATCTGTTTTTCTAAGACATGTTTATTCTAGTACATGGGTAGTGTGTCTAAAACGCGTGCTGCTCTATTGAGTATGGGTGTATTCTCATAACAATTAGTCAGGTAAACAGTTTGTAAAAGTCATCTTAAGAAGGTACTAATTTTCGATTACGGTGATATAAAAGGAAGAGGCCTGAAGAGCTAAAATCGTGAATTTTATTCCAGAGCAGGAGGCTCAGAAGGGGTGAAATGGAGCTCCCACAGAAGGGGTGTTTAGCATGAGAACTCAGTTAAGGATCATTTGTGGATTATACAGTTTATGGATTATACTTGGGAGACTCCTCTAGAATATGTAGCTATGTTTGGGCCTTCAAACTTATAACCTGTAACCTTTAAGTTTGTTCCTGGAGGGACTGTGAGGGAGAGTACTATATTGGCTTTATGAAATAACTTAAGGTACTGTTTTTTTTTTTTTTTTTTTGCTGCTGTTGTTTTAATACCTGTATTTTATTATAATTTAAGACAGAGGCAACCATACATTTATAGAAAAGAAAACAAATCATATTAACTTGTTTCTGTCTATAAACATTATACACATTTTTGTATAATTATCATCAGAACAACAGTATAAAAATTGCTTATTTAGTGCATTCTCTTAACTCATTCAAGCTTAAAACACCTATTTGTATATTTCCAGCTCACACCCATAGCTCCTTATGGCATCTAGACCTTTTTTTGGGACTGTCTTCTTTAACTAAGAAACTTACCAACTAATAATAGTCAGTATTAGAAAGGGAAATTAATTAATAAAATAACACTAAGATTGTTAATCTAGGATGTCC
This sequence comes from Protopterus annectens, assembly GCF_019279795.1. Taxonomy (NCBI): domain Eukaryota; kingdom Metazoa; phylum Chordata; order Ceratodontiformes; family Protopteridae; genus Protopterus; species Protopterus annectens. The sequence continues at coordinate 540,275,400 of NC_056742.1, read as the reverse complement.
TGCAGTAGAGAAATTAATCATTATGTTTTGCTTATTTTTCATATTTGTGTTCATATTTTCATAACTGAGAACCCTGGATGTCATTGAGGGGTGTAGTGTGATATGCATTTCCGGGAGACAAGGAAATTCTTTCCTAATATTCATGTATATCCCACTACACATGAGGTATTGCTAGTTGTTTTTTAGGTGTTATGAAAATAAACAACATTTCCATATGTATATAATACTTCAGAAACCAAGTGACTTACAAACTGTTGCATGACATCAAGTGAAACCTTAAATGCTGTTGAAGAAAACATTCAGTGATGTAAGCAGCACATCTTGAAAGATACTCAGTTATTTATATTCCTAATTATACAATAATATGCATATGTTTTCATATTTCAGTAACTATCTCAATAAACATGCACTCACAGGGGAATTTCTTGTTGTCATCTAAAAGTTTAGGTCTGGTTCACAAAATGTTCTAACGATACCTGATTTGGTTTTAGTTTTGAAAATATAAGACATCGTTTGTGAATGTTTGCAAAAAATATAATTTGAGGTTCATATGCATTATAATATACTGTAGTACTTATGGAAAGACTATGAATGCAGTGACTATTATTATTGCTGTAAAGAATCCTTTCAATTACATAAATGTAAGATTGCGTTTGTCATATGTATACATTTAATAAAAATGTTTGGGAGAAAAAGTTTATGTGAGCTTAATAGCTTTTACTGTTCACAAAATATTTACCTTTATCTTTCTGATGTTTTTTAAGTTTATTTTTCAGAAAATACCCAAGAATGCAATCTGTATGTAAGTTGCTAGAGGTGTGACATTCCACACCACATAGGTGTTAATGAGTTAAATCGCATCCCTCCTCCAAAACATTATTCTCTCCTTATTGTTCCCACAATTCCCCTTTTTTGTAATTTGCTTCTACCCTTTTTCTAAAGATCCCCACTTTCCGCTCTTTTATTTGTGTTATAATATTTAATACTTAAATGCAGGTGTTTTAGACTTTGATTTATATTCTTTAGTTTTTTGGCAGCCAACATAATTAAACTCAACAAGGCCTTACTATGTCTAGGCAATTCAGATTTGTATCTCAAAAAAATATTTCATTAGTTACACCCATTTGCTCACCAATATTTCTGACAGAGTACACTCTAAGGAATATTTGAAGTATGCCAACTCATTACACTCTCAAACCATATGTTCCCAGTTATCACTTTCTTCCCCATCACACCTTCATTTTCTAGCTAGCTAAGGAAACATTCTTTGGACTCTTCTTGGGATATAAAAATACCTATGCAAACACATACAAGCAAAATTCCTAAGTCTTATAGACTTGGTTGCATACATGGGAGCTATACATATGTCCTGACATTGTTTCCTTGTGAATTGCTTATCCAATCTCTCTTCCCAATCTTTTCTATCCTCCTCTTATTGACTTCTATAGTTATTGTGCAATATTTTATATGCCCTACTAACTATCCCTCTTTAAAAAAAACAGCTTCTGTTCTAGATCCAGCTAAAAACTCTACCAGTGCAGGTCTTTCACTTAGGCTTCCTCTATCCCATTCTCTTTGCCTGTACTCGCATATCAATCCCTGATAGGGAATGCAGTCTCTAGCCTGCAAAGCAAATGTCTTCTTGTCCTCTTTCTATTCTATCATCGTTCCCTCTCTAGTTATTTGCTCCAAATACCTTGGTTCCTTTGTCAGTTTTCTCCAATAAATTCCAAGCCATCTTGCCTTTTGTGCTCCCCTAATTGTAGTCATCCCTATCGACAAAATCTCTTTTTTCCATTGTATTGTTGGCTTAGTTCTTAGAATACTTTTTGCTACTTTGTGAATATTCTGTATGGCTGTTGTTCTGCTTAAGAATCTGCATCAAACATCCCGCTCTCTCTTTATTTCTTGAATTTCCCCATTGGTTCATTTTTATCCCTTTACACTCTGAATTATAACCTTCTGCTTGTGTTACATTTAAGAGCCTTAACTGTGTAGCTCTAAAATATCCCTTCCCATTAGGTAATCTTAAACCACCTTATTTTGTTTGAAGGATCAACTTATCCTACTTGACCCTTGCCCGCTTCTTTCAACTCTTTATTATTGTCCATAACTTCTCCTCTGGTTGATAAAAATATGCCTGACTGTCATATAAAACTAAAAAGACTAAAACTTTTTTTTAATGCTTCTATCTTGCTATCCATTTCCATAAACAAAAGCTTCCAGTTTCTTAGTTTTTGCATTATTTTTTCTTTTCTTTAGTCTCTTCCCACAAATCCTTAGTTACAATGACAGAATCATTTTTAATCCATACTCCTAAATACTTCATTTTATCATGTCCCCATAAGCATGGGTATTGCTGGGCCAATTTTTGTATTGATCCATGGTTTGCAGCCATAGCCTTTGTTTTATCTTCATTAATTTCATATCCCAAACATACTTCAAAATGTCTCAAGATGTTCCACAACACAGATATCTTTTTCTGGTTTTATCAGGTTCAAAATAATATTGTCTGCAAATAAAACCAAATTTTCTCAATTAACACATCAATTATATAATTGATTTTCTGAGTCCCTTATTTTCTTTGCCAGTGGCTCTAAATGTAAAGCTAATAACAAAGGGGAAAGATGACACCCCTGCTTGGTTCCTCTGTTCAGACACAGTGTGTCAGAAAGGAACCCTCCCACTTTAAATATTGCCTCTGATCCCTCATATATTTTCCTAATTAACTTTATTACATCGGAGAATGCAAATGCATCCATTGCTCTACTCATAAAATTGCAACTTACTCTTTTGAATGCTTTGTCTGCATCAACACCCACCAACACAGCAGTATTTTCTGACACTCTGCTTCCCTCTGTATCGTCATTGTTCTATTAATGTTGTCACATGTTTGCCTTCCCCTCCACAAAACCACATTGATCCATATCAATCAACTTTGGCAACACATTTGCCATTTTAGCTATTATAGACATAAACAATTTACAATCATGGTTTAAAATTGAAATGGGTCTACATGAAGCTGGGTCTGATGTCTCTATACAGTCTTTAGGTATTACAGCCACTACAGCTTTCTTCCAAGATGCTGGAATTTACCCTCCTTTTAAAATACTGTTAAATAAAATCTTCCTGATCTTTATAACTCTTCATTACTCCTAGCTTCCAAACTTCCACAGGAATATTATCAATTTCTGGAAACTTTTCTGCAGATTAATTGTGCATCACCATTTTTGTCTCATCGCCTCCTGTCTTAAGTTTTAATTGCTGGACCTCATTTACCTATAACATAAGCAAACTTAAGTCTTCCATAAATATTTCAATTTGTGCTCTCTCTTAATTTATATATTTCTCTGCTTTTTACAAATGTTCAAAACATTTCCGAAATATCTCTAATAACGCTACAGGATCTCTGGTTATTTTTCTTATTATAGCCTCCCTAACTTTGGCCACAATTCTTTCTATTTTCTCTTTCTGCTCTGGAGTTATTATCAAAAACAGTTGCTTAACAGCAATATTTCTAAATTTGTACATATTATCCAGATAGTCTCTTATTTTCTCTTTAGCACTCTGCAGTTAATGCCTCTTCTTGTTCTGTAAGATTCCTCTTATTCTGCAATACTGTAACCATTATCAGCCCCCTAAATAATTCCTGTTACTTCTTAACCATATCTTTTTTTCTTTTATTTGTAGTCCATTTTTAAACTCCATTTTCATTTCATCCCATTTGCTACCTACTACTTCTTAAAAAAATTATATCTTCCCTAATAACTTTCAATTTTCACTACCCATTCCTTAAATTCCCCTTTGTAAAAGGTAGGCAAGGAAGTGCCAGTGTCTCATTTTCACTTCATTACCTTGCATTTTTATCTTAGTTGTTATTTGCATATGATCTGAAATAGTTATTGAATATATGTGAAAGCTTTGAATTAAATGCTCATATTCTTGTGAAATAAAACTTCTGTAATTTCTGTCTAGTCTAGCCCAGTTATTACACCTTGTCGAATAATATTTAAGTTCTCTCTGACTTCATGCTACTCAGTTCATATCTTCCATACCAAATACTTTCAGAAATTTCCTCAGAACTGTACCCTCATTTTATATTTGGCTTCTATGTCTCCCGGATACATCCTCACTGTCACAAATCAAATTCAATTCCCCACCTATAAGTAATATTCCCTGATGAAAGCTGATTACTTCTCCCAAAAAATTCTTGGCTTCATAATAGCATTTTTATGTGGAATATAAATACATGCCAGTATAATCCACTCCCTTGCCAGTATCCCCTTATTACAGTCTACCTTTACTATCTTTTCCCTCTTCTATCATTATTGGAGCTGCTCTAGCAATTAGTATAACTACTTCCCTTTTCCTTTATCCCTAATACTCTGCTGAATATCCCTCCTGAAAATCCTTTCTTTATCGTGTTCACTATGTGTCTCCTGTAGCATTGCTATTTGCACTTTGCATTTTTGTGTATACCTTTGAGGCCATTCACATTCCAAAATAATGTGAATAATGTTGCCATTATGATAAGAAGTTATTATTACTACCTATTATATTATATATGACAGCTTTTTAAAATGCCTACTTCCAGCTTTTGTGTTGCATGTATCCACTAATGTTGGGCTGGTTGATATTTTATACAGTTGTTTCTTGTCATCTCCATTTGAGCCCATATCAAATTTTACAAGACTTTTTGTTTTAATGAAAACCCTCAAACAAACAAAAAAAGCCACCACAGAACACCCCCATAACCTATTAACATAAAACAAACACACAAAACAATATACATTTTCAAATAATGCAGTTTAACCCTCCTGATAAAAACAGCTGTCCCAAATTGACAGCTGCACACACAAACATTACCTGACCTAAAATTAAGGTTACCCATGGTGAGAGGCATGCTACAGCCTGTGCTCCTACTTACACAAGCAGCTGTCTGTTCCTGACTTAACTTTATTCACCTCCCAGATGTGAATCATGCTTGTATGCTTTCAGAATACATTAACATTTAGCCTTAAAATAAGTGCTCTGGCTTTTATTGCCTACCCCTGTAGTAAGCTTGTCTCAATTGAAACATAAGAACAAAATGTACAACTGCCCTCAGCTGCAAACTTCTCAAATCACATTGAGCATTCTTTTTTTTTTTTTTTTTTTTTGCTGAAGGAAAACTTTCAGTGTTCTTTTATTTACTTTCCTACACAAAAACGCATTATTATATTAAGCCAAGGACCTTAATATAGACATTAACCCATGCAAAAGTAAGAGAAAATATATTCACTCTACATATAATAGAATCAGTGTACTTTTAACACTCATACTCCAACCTAACAACCCAAGATTACAGCCTATTGACTTAAACCTGCTTTTGTCTAGCTTTTCTTCTATTTTTACATTTTAATGCCTACATTTCTTAAAACTGAAAAAGAAGAAAAGAGGCACTTGTTTACTTCAGTACCTTTATCATATATTTATACATCAATAAATAAAAATGCTTCAGTATATAACACAATTTATGAAATATTTTATATAAATATTGTTCTGAACAAAAATTGTTTATTTGCAATTAATTTTCCTTTCTTTTTAGTGTCCTTCCAAATGTTAATGACATGAAGTCTGGTATTTGCTTTTTAGTCCCCCACAACTTTAACAAAGTTAACAAAAGTGCAATCTTTCTACTTTTTCTGGTAATGCCATATTTCACAAATGTGATTGATGCTTTATAATCTTACACTTTCACTAACTTCAGTATTGCAGGTCTTCTTCCTATTCATCTCCATCTCCCAACCCCAGACATCGGTTCAAGTCCAAAGTACTCCTGATTCTTCTATTCAACTCCTGTGTTTTATTTATTTTTATTTTTTTCCTATCTCTTAAGCATTTCCCTTTGAAATATTGGAAAATGTTTCACTGGCAAAGTGAGCTTTATTATAAGAATAATGAGAAGCAGAGTCCCATTCTGTTTGATGGCTCACGTTTTTGTTGCACAAACTTTGTATTTCCTCCTTAGCCAGTTTTGCATCAAAAATGACTTTAATCCTCCAAGAAATATATTCTGAAGACAGCTGGATATAGCAGTTTGAATCTTACAATTGCCTCTTGACATTCCCTGATTGCTGGGATAAATTTGCTTCTCTTCTTCCTGGTGTACAGTGAATAATCATTCCCACAAAAACTCTACTGTCTCCAATTTGTAATACTTTGCCCTTCTGACACAATTTGGTCAGATTAAACTCTTTCTGCTAGTATAATTCCATGTCTACTAATATAGGTCCTTTACAGGGCCAGGTTTGACACATACACATAATGTGCCCTTTCCAATAACAAATACTGCTTTGCAATACAAGTGTAGTTGCTTATTTCTGCTTTCATACAATTAATACAGTCTGCTCCTTTCAGTTTCACTCATACATCAGAAAATCTCAGGTTTTCCCCTGCATGATCTGTCCTCCAATGCGACCATGTTTAAAACAGCTCTTCTTGAGCAGGCTCATACTCAGCCAGCCTTTTCTTCATTTCAGCCTCTGATTTTTGCAGTTTTATTAGTTCATATGAATATCTGTTTAAAGCTTCTTCCATTTTTTTTCCATCCTATTATTATTTGGGTTCTATATTGAATGTTCAAACATTCAAAATTTTGAGTTTCATATGGTCGATATCATATGATCGGGTGTTTGAATGCTTGAACGTTGTAATGGAGATCTCCGTACAGCACCGAATGGGAAGATTTCCCTTTTTTGCACTGTAGTGTGATCTTAGAGTTGGTATATATAAAGAGCAGGGGGTGTAGGGGGTGCAGGAGGGCTTGCCCCCCCCTTGATGTAGTTTTTTTTTTTATTAGATATTCGAACATTTGAAAGTTCGATCATATGGTAGTCAAACTTTCAAACATTTGTTTATGTAATATAGACCCAGTATTTGAGTTTATATACTCCTCCAAGGTTTAATTTAGTTTAATCAGCTCTGAGCAGATTTGATTTATTTTTGTTACACTTGCTACTAATTTGCATTAGTATTTGCTTCAGAAAGTGTACATGTAACACATGAAACAGTATAATTTCTTATGTTACTAGGTTTAGGGCTACATTATTACATACATTAGTGAAATTATGTCTTGTGTGATATTTAATTGTAAAATGGTTACTGACACTTGCTGAATTCTTATTTATTGTCTTTGAGTTGTCTCCTCAGGACTAAAATGAGTCCATACAAATATATATTATTTGTTAACAAATGTAAACAAATAAATAATATTTGCACAG
>NC_056742.1:540153138-540263138 GCF_019279795.1 Protopterus annectens | reverse complement strand
AAACTCAGACTGAAATATGCATTTTTTTTTTATGAATTTACAATATTACATGTAAATGCCATTATGTGATGAGTATAACCAGCAAAATCTAGTGATCTGATGCAAGGGGATTGTAAGTTAGCATCCATTTCTTGTTATAAACATTTTTGTTTACTTATTTATGCACACAAGTAACTAGGCAGCAAACTTGATTTGCTTTATGACTAAGATAGAGTTGTTCAAAACTAGTTCCTGTGTCAGTAAGACTGCCTTTGGTTTTATTATAGCAATAACCCTCGCCTGGATGTGGGTAATGCTAGATTTACCTATGGCTGGCGTGGTTTGGTCATGAGGGCGAAGGCCGAGGGGCCAAACAAAGCCAACTGTGGGTAAATCCAGCATTACCCACACCCAGAAGTGGGTTATTGCTATTATACAATGACATTATTTAAGAAAAAAAATAATTACTTTTCTTAAATAATGGCATTGTATAATGCCTCCTTTCTGCCCTTCTGCAGCTGTCTGGTATTCTGCGGCAGTTCTGATGTACTGCGCATGCGTATGCCTATGCAGTACATCAGAGCTGTGGGCAAAAGCAACGGAGAAAGCAAGATCTCTGTTGCTTTTTACAAACTGTTTCGCTATGTGGGTTTAACATAGCGAGACAGCTTTAAAATAAGCAACGGAAATCTCCGTTGCTTATTTTAAAGCTGTCTCGCTATTAAACCCATTTAACATGAGACAGTTTTGAAAAGCAACGGAGAAAGCAAGATCTCTGTTGCTTTTTACAAACTGTTTCGCTATGTTAAATGGGTTTAACATAGCGAGACAGCTTTAAAAAAAGAAACGGAGAATCTCCGTTGCTTTTTTTAAAGCTGTCTCATAGGTTAATAGGTTCATAGGTTCATACTAGGCTATCTGCCCTAGGGCATTTATAAGCCTAGCCAGAGTGTGTTTGGCTTTCACCACCCATTTTAAATTAATTTTGCTATGCCCTTTTTTGAGGTTAGTATACTGTGCCTCTGTCTAACAGTGACACAGAAGTGATACCCGGGGTAAACCTACAATCTCCCATCCACTCATCAAGATTCCTCTTGAAGAGAGTCAATGAGGGACTCTGCCTAACCTGGACTGGGATTTTATTCCAGAGTGAAGGGAGCCTCTGGGTTATGAATCTGTCCCTCCAGCATGTCCTATTTATTTCAGTGCTGAGGTTCAAGTCTCTCGAGCGTGTAGCTCGATGGGATTTGGATTTTCTGAGGTGCAGCATGTCCATTAATTCCGGGTTGGACATGACTTTATACGTCAGGCACAGATCGCCTCTGAGCAGGCGGTATGCCACTGAGTAGAGCTGGGGTTTCTTTAACCGGGCAGCATATGGCAACTGTTTGAGCCCTTTGATCCTCTTGGTGAGGTACTTTTGGGGTCTTTCCAGTTGCTGCAGGTGTCTGGTAAGGTACATCCCAAAAGGGGCATTGTACTCAATTATGGGCCTGATGAGGGATGAGTAAAGAGGCACGATGACCTCCCCTGATCTAGATATGAATCCCTTCATGATTAGGTGAGCTATATAAAATGTTTTTCTAACCACTTTGGCCACGTGGTTGTCAAATGAGAGATTGCTATCAACTTGGGTCCCCAGGTCCCTAATTACTTCTTCCATACTTAATGGATTACCACCTATGTGGTAATTTGTGGGCACTTTGTTTTTGCCAAAGGGGATGACTATACACTTTTTGGCATTTAGCTTGAGGCCATGGCTCTGGCACCAGTTGTCTGTTTCTATGAGGCATTTTTGGAGGATGCTTGCGTCGGCTGGAGAGTCGATTATGGCTCCCAGTTTGCAGTCCTCTGCGAACTTGGTCAGCCACAGTCCTTCCGTGTTGGCCTGTACCTCCGAGAAATATATACCGAACAAGAGAGGTCCCAGGACTGAGCCTTGTGGGAACGCCACTTGTAACTGGTTTGGAGTCTGACATGGCTCCAGCAATTCTAACCATGTGGGTTCTGTCCTTGAACCAGTTTGCAACCCATCTAGTGACATAGGGGTTTATATTTAAGCTGGTGAGCTTATCTATAATACCCAAGTGGGGTATTGTATCAAAGGCTTTTGCGAGGTCCAGGTAGGCTGTGTGGACCACCTTCCCCTCGTCAATGGCCTTGGTGACTGTTTCAAAGAAATCAACCAGGTTAAGAGGCAGGATCTGCCCTTAACAAAGCCGAACCGGGTAGGATCCAGTGTCTGTAGGTCCCCAATATCTTTATTTATGAGATCCATGATGATCCTTTCCATAGCTTTGCAGACCAAGCTAGTCAGGCTTATGGGGTGATAGTTTCCAGGATCTGTTGAGGCACCACCTTTGTGGAGAGGGACCACTGTTGCTGTACGCCACTCTTTGGGTACATATCCTGTAGTAAGGCTGAGACTGAACAGTAGTTTTATGTTTGGGTTTAGCTCTTCTTGGAGTTCATGTAGGACGCAGCCCGGGACACCGTCTGGTCCCATTGATGCTGTGTTTTTTGCTTTGGAGAGGGCGGCTCTTACCTCAGCATCTGAGATGTCAGGGGGGGCAGCACTCTGCTGGGATAGATATTTGCCCTTTTGGTGGGGAGGGGGGGAAGAAGTTTGCACTGAACCTGTCAGCTAGGATGTTCGTGATCGTGATGATCGTGAATGCAAATGTGGTAGAGGCAAATGAGGGCTGCAAATGTTAGTGTTGTTTTGTCGTTGTTAAAGGAACGCGCTTTTATAGTTATTAAAAATTGTAAAAAAGTTTCTCTCTAGGTGCATTGGTTAACATCAAGGTAAACAAAAGGCAACATGGTTTTGATGCTCTAGGCTCTCTACCTTTCAACAAGATTGTAAGAAATAGCAAATTGTGGATCGAAAACGTATTTTGGATTTCCAGCGTTATTTTTTTACTGTTATTCCAATAAACGGAGTTCTGGTGGATCGCGAGTTTCCTTTGTGGTGTCTTAGGCAAAATTCAGCAGTTGTTACAAGCCTCATTTATTTTGCCTACATCTCTTTTTTTGTTGTTCCTTGATTCAGCTAGGATGTTGGCAATGTCTGTGGGTTCAGTGTATTTTTTTGTCATTTTGGACTAATTCTGAGCATATCTGGGAATTCCCACCCAGGTTCCTAACATAACTAAAGAAAGCCTTGTGATTATCCTTAGTGTCCTGTACAATTTTTCTCTCTAAGCTGGCCTTAGACGATTTTATGAGTGCCCGTAGTTTTTTGCTAATACTGATCAGAAATGTCTTCCCTTTTGGGGATTTTGCACTATCATGTAGTAGCTTCCTGTACAGTTTGTTTATGGCTGGGGTCCACCAGACAAGAAGTCTGCCTTTGGAGGATTGGGTCTTGGTTTTATTTGGGATTGCATGATCCATGCATTCCTGAAGGTGTTCATAGAATGCATTTATAAAGGATTCTGCAGTCTAGGCCGTATTTTCCACAGGCCCAGGGGCTTTGAAGGATTCCACCTCGGTTTTGAGGAGTGTGAAATTTGCTTTAGAGAAGTTTTTCACTGTGGTTTTCTGGGCAGGGGGTGGGGTCGGGATGTGAATATCCAGTGAGATTAGTTTATGGTCTGATCTTACCAGTGAGGGATACATTTCTGGTCTGGAGCATAGAGTCCCCATGTTGGTGATGATCAGGTCCAGTATGTTTTCCCCTCTTGTGGGAGTGGTTACAAGTTGTTCCATAGCATTTGAGTTTATAAATTCCAGTCACCTTTGGGCTAGGGTGTTGGAGCTAGAGTAATGCTCCCAGTCTATGTTTGGGTAGTTGAAGTCGCCCAATATAATGGTGTTTGGAGAGACCTTCATATTTTCCAGTGTTCTCAGGAAGGCCGAGTGGGGTTCCTGGGTTTGGGAGGGTGGTCTGTAGCAGGCTATAAACTGGAAGGCAGTTTTACCCTCTGTTAGTTACACATGGGTAGTCTCTAATGCTTCGTGCTGTGCCACCAACCTGGAGGTGTGGGTATCTTTGACGAATATTGATACTCCCCCTCATTTTGTGGTTTGGTCCAAGTTTTGGGGCCGAAAAACATGGTATGAGGTATAACCTGGTAGTGCTGGGGTGCTCTTGGGAGCCTTGAATCAGGTTTCTGTTACTGCACAGATATCAATGTTCTCCATGCTAAGGAGAGTTTTGAGTGCGTGCATCTTGAGGTTTAGACTTCTGGCGTGGAGTAGCATTACTCTTAGTTTCTTATCCCTTGTGATACCTATGCAGGTGGGTTTGTCTTTTGAGCCTTGCCTAAAAAAGGCACTATGGGGGTAGCAAGAGCCTTTGCCAATATCTGAAAGCCCAGGGGTGACAGGTGCAAGCCATCGTGGCTTGTCGAGCATGTCATCCCAGGCTGACAGGCATTGGATCCCCTTTGAATGACACCAATACTTAAGCCAATTGTTGAAATTGATCATCTTGTCTTCATATTGTGGCATCATTCCTGGTGAGGGTAAGATGCTACTCAAGGTCAGGATCATACCGGCCTGGGCTACATGCTCAGAGAGCTCCTCTATGTCTCTTTTCATGTAGTCCAGGGAGGTACGTCTCAGGTCATTCACACCAGCATGGACAATGACTGAGTCATATTTGTACTTGCCTTGGAGTGACCTGAGTGCTTGTGTTATGTGGCGGATCCTAGCGCCCAACAGGCAGCTCACCGTGACCTTCTCCTTGTTCAGCCTGGTGAGCGGGACGTCAGTGTGCCTGACGATAGAGTCATCTATTACAAGTGTATCAGGTGTGTTTAGCCTTAAGGGCTGTGACTGTTCGGCACACTGGCTTTGTGAGCTATGTGTTGCACGTGTTTTGTTTTGGGGTAGCGGTTGCTTGGGTGTCTGCTTTGGAGGTCTCTGCTGCCTAGGCAGATTTTTATTTAGAGCCTCCGAGTATGTTTTTGTGTGTTTATGTGTTTGGTTTGTTGTCGTGGTAGGTCTATGTGAGACTGGAGTGAGTGTGGTTTCCTTCTCCTCCTGACTGGTTACGCCAGTACTGAGTTGAGAGAGCTTAGCCTCCAGTTTGGCTATATGGTTGCATCTCTCATGTGTTGGAATTTGTTGGGAGGAGGAGATGGTTGTCTGTGTACATGAGGCAGTTGTAACATTGCCTCAAGATTCCCAGATTCACCAGCTGGACCGGAGAGGAGATTGACAACTGACCTTTGGACATGCTAGAATAGTATTGGGAATTCCTTTAACATAGCGAGACTGTGTTGCTGTAAGAGTTATAGCAATGGAAAAAGTCTGGGCGACCGGACCTTTTTCCATTACTAAAACACGGATTTACAACGTGCATGCTGACCAATCAGTGTGCACGTTTTTGAATATTAATGGGGGGGTCATTGTATAATTTTCATTAATTCAGTGTAATTATTTGGGTGAATGTTTATTAAGTTTAATTTATCATTAGACATTTAAAGTTGTCTTAGCTGGTTGTTTTACATGCTTTTTTCTTAGAACACTGCATGATTTAAAAAGGTGTTCTCTTTTCTTGTAGGTTGTGCTACTATTCCTGACCTGTTAGTATTGCATGGATAGAATCAGCTAATTTCTTAGAATTTTATATACCCTTTAAAATATATACAAGAATCATGCTTCTATATGGGTAGAGGCTCATCTAAGAAAAGTGTTTGGTTTCTGTACCTAGAATATTAAAGGACACAGCTCATTTTTTGCAATCTTTGCACAGTCACTTAGGTCCCAATGCTGACTGTTTACAGTAATTACAAAATAATATGGCTTGATGGCCATTGAGGCCTTACTGCAAGAAGCACAAATCTTGAATCAAACTGATATTGACAGTGTATGTTTACTGTTAGACTGTGTATTGAGCAATCACTTGAAACACAGTTGGGGGGGGCTGTGTATCATAATTGCTTCTATCGTCAGAGCAGGGGGGTGGCTATGGGCAACCCCTGCGCAAACTCATATGCCAACATAGTGCTGGCATATTGGGAGGATCAAGCAATATTCAAGGCAAACCATTTATGGAGGGGGTACCTGAGTTACTATGTCTGTTTTGTGGACAATGTCTTCCTGCTTTGGACAGGGACACAGGAACAGCTTTATGAATTTGTTATCTACCTGGAAAGCACCACTGATTTTTTGAGGTTTAGCATTTCACTCTCGGATACAACTGTAGATTTCTTAGATGTCTGAGTGATGAAAAACACAGAGCAATGGATTCAGACTGTGTTATATAGGAAGGAATGCTGGAGAAATACTCTCCTAGCCTATAATAGTATGCACCCCTGATATACATTTAACAATATTTTTATTTATTTATTTATTTACATTTGTTGACTGGGAGTGTCCGACTGGACGTAGGTCCATTTTCAGCGGAGGCCCGGAGAGAAAAGCTCCACAGTTAAAATATACAGACAGTAATTACATTGGATTTACATAGCAATTAACAATTTGATTAACATAGCAATTAATTACAAACAGTTACAGATGAAGAGCATAGTACATCACATGACAACTAGAATCTTTATCTGCGAAGTACATAACAGACATTAACAATAAGAAATGCCTGCTGTATAATAAGTAGTAGGTTATGAGCATCCGTGCTTGATATAATTAAGGTAGTTAGTGGGTGGAAAGAAAGGTAGTGGTTGGATGGGGTGGGTGATATTAGAGTGGGAGTTGCAAGGGCATAGCCAGCATGTTTTTAGGTGCGCTTTTAGTGAAGTTTTGAAGTGGGTGCATGATGGTACGGAGGTAATTGTGGGTGGGAGGGAGTTCCTAATTTGGCTATTGTGCAAGAGAATAGTGCTTCACCAGCAGAATTATTGGCTTTAGTGATCTGCAAGTGATTTTTGTTGCTGGATCTTAGTGGTCTGGTGGTGCGATAGGGTTGGAGTTGATTCTGGAGGGATGGGACACTTAGTGGATGGTTTACTAGTTTGTGGGTGAGTGTGAGTTGATACCATTGAAGGAGGTGAGGGAGTTCAAGCCAGCCCAGTTCAGCAAGTGAGAGACAGTGGTGACTACGGTAGGATGCCCCTGTGGCGAATTTGGCGATTTTGTTGTAGCAGGTCTCTAGCTTGTTTAGATCGCATTGCCTTAAGTTAGTATATATTGGAGAAGCATAAAGTAGGGAATTTTCTGCTGAAATCTTTGCTGCTTTGGTGAAAAGTTGCTTATTTCTGTATAACGCTCCTAGTTTTTTGTGGACTTTTTTTATGGTCATGGATATGTCAATGTCAAATTTTAGTTTATTATCTATTTCCACTCCTAGCAATTTAGTGTGTTTTGTTGGGTGTATAGTGGCGTTGTCTTTTGCTGTGATGTTAAAGTGAGAGTTGTTTTGAGTATGTTTGGTGGATAGGAAGATGAGTAGTTTAATTTTGTTTGGGTTGAGTATTAATTGGGCATCGGATATCCAAGTTTCAACAGAGGAAAAGGCTTCCTGTGTGAATTTTTGCAGTTTGGGTAGGGACTGGGCTGAGCAGATGATGGTTGAGTCATCTGCGTATTGTATGAGTGTGCCATGTTTGGTGGCAGAGGCTAGATTATTGGTGAAAATAGAGAAGAGTAGGGGTCCAAGGATGGATCCTTGGGGAACCCCTATAGAGACAGGTAGTTGGAGAGATATGTCATTCTGCCATACAACGGATTGTTGGCGGTCAGACAGGTAACTCTGAAATCAGTTGGTGACTGATTGAGAGAAGGATAGGTTACTGAGGACAGAGATGAGTTGTTTGTGTGGGACCATGTCAAATGCTTTAGATAAGTCTAGGAAAGTAGCAGAGGAGAGATAGCCATTGTTTTTATGCTGAAGGATAGTGTTAGTAAAGGAGAGTAAGGCAGTGGTGGTGCTATGGTTTGGTTGGAAACCATGCTGAGTATTGGAAAGGAGGTTGTTAGTAAGGAGGTA
Source organism: Protopterus annectens (assembly GCF_019279795.1). Classification (NCBI taxonomy): domain Eukaryota; kingdom Metazoa; phylum Chordata; order Ceratodontiformes; family Protopteridae; genus Protopterus; species Protopterus annectens. Next base: position 540,255,265 of record NC_056742.1, on the reverse strand, counting down.
GTCTGAGACCTGAGAATGAATGCATCTCTCTAGTATTTTGGAGTGTAAAGAGAGAATAGCTATGGGGCAGTAATTGGTTAGTTCTGTGGAGGGGCTGCCTTTGTGGAGGGGAATTATATGTGATACTTTCCATAGTGTGGGAACGTAACTTTCTGACAGAGATCAGTTAATCAAGATGGATACTGGGTAGGCCAGAGCATCAGCTGCGATTTGTAGATATTCACTTGGGAGGTTGTCTGCTGCTAATTTGGTAGGCTTAAGTTTAATTAAGAGTTTCTTATGTTGGAGGTAGGTACAGGAGAAAAAGAGAAGGCAGCGGGGAGATTACTAGTTGAAGGTGTGGGTTGGAGGGGAGGGTGGTTGTGTTGTTTAGCTAGTGATAGTATGGTTTATGTGACGTGTGTGTTGAATGAGGTAGCAATATTTTCGGAAGAGTGAGGGATGTTGGGAGGAGGGGTAACTTTATCTGGGTGGAGGATGGAGTTTATGGAGGACCAGAATTGTTTGGAGCTGTGTTGGGAGGAGTCTAGGGCAGACTGGTAGTATTGGAATTTGTCCTGTTTTATTAGCTTTTTGAATCTATTGCGTAGGTCTAAGAATTTCTGTCTAGTTGAGGGGGTTTTTGTTTTGCACCAGTGCTCCCAGGCTTTATCCCTGTTTTTAATTTCTGACTTAGTAGTTTTCTGTAGCCATGGGGATGGTTGTGCTTTGGTTCTGGAAAGTTTTATGGGGGCATGGTAATTAAGGATGCTCAGGAAGGTAGTATTAAAAAATTCAACTGCGTCATCAAGGCTCAGGTACTTTAGAGGATGCCAGTTACATTCTTTGAGGGATGAGATGAATGTGAGTGGGTTAAAGTTTAGTTTTTTACGTATTTGATGGTAGATGACGGTTTAGCTTGGTATAGGTATTTTTTGAGTAGGAATGCTGGGGAGTGATCACTGAGGCTATCTGATAAGCAGCCTGTTATATATGACTGGGGGCTCTTACTGACTAGTATCCAACCGAGGTTAGTGTGCTTGCTGGAGTTTTTATTTCTTCTGGTTGGCGACTGGACTAGTTGGGTGAAGCCATGAAGGTTTACATGATGGGTTGTATGGTTGCCAGAACAGGATTACCAGTCAATATTGAAATCACCTAAAATTATAGTTTCTTGGGGGAGATGGTGGGTAGACCAGCTGAGGAGGTTTTCTAGTGAAGGGATGTTTTGGCCAGGTGAGAAGTAGCATCCAGTTATGTTGATGGTTTTGTTTTGGTTTATTTTGAGGTTGGTATATATTATTTCTTCATTGCCTATTTGCGGAGCTGATGATTTTAAGATCTGGGTGTTTAGATGCTGTTTAAATATTATAGCTACACCGCCTCCTTTCCTGTTTAGCTGGTCTACTCTTAGTATGCCGTAACTGGTAGGGAGGATTTGCTCACTGGTAATGTGAGGTTTTAACCAGGTTTCTGTCAGGATGACTATATCTGGGGAGTACAAGTCTATGGTGGCATGGAGTTCATAGACTTTGTTGGATATACTTCTAATATTTAGGCTTATTAGAAGGAAGTCACTTGGCTTTCTATTGGCTGTGATATGGGAGAAGTTGTGGTTTCTAGTCTGATTATGAGGATTGGTGTTGGAGATGGTAGGGCCAGGGTTGGGGTGGATGTCTCCACCTAGGGCTAGTTTTAATATGCATGAGGTTATTAGTTTTCTCAGTTTTTGAATGTGTTTGTTTATAAGGGAAACTTTTTGATTGTGCTCTGTGGGTAATAGGTATGGTGGGAGAGTTACTATGTTAAGTTGTAAGGATGCTTTATGTTTGAGTAATATAGTTGGTAGAATATGCAGGGGGTGCATAGGGATGGTTCTTGAGTTGGTGGGAGGGGAGCTGAGTGAGGGTGAGACATGAGTGGTGGTGGTGTGAGTAGTAGTACAGTGGTAGTGGTTGAGTGGGGGAATCGTGGAGTTTTGGTAGGATGTAAGATATGCAAGGAGAGTGCATGCAGTGAGCATAGGTAAGGTATGCTTGTACATGGTAGCTGAGGAGGAGTAATAGCAGTGGGAAGATGGAGGAGGTAGTGTTAGGTTTAGTGCCGTGGTTGGCTATTGGAATGATGGGAGGGGTTTGTGAGTGTAATAACGGTAGAACCAATGGAGGTGGTAGGGAATAGGGGGCAGGGTGGGGAGCGAAGCGGGTAGAGATCCTGTTAGTTGCTTTTATGAGGGGACTGGAAACAATCAGGTAACAGAGTAAACTGATAAATGAACATATGATGGTGAATGTGGAGACTCAGGTAGGCACCCTGTATTTCCACAAACTATCAGTTAGCTGTGCCCCAGTTCAGGCAGTTGTATTAAGTTGTATGGCAGAGCCGAGCATGAGGTGCTCAAAGGGTGGTTGTAGTTTTAAAAATGGTGCTTGCCACAGGTAATATTTATTAACTTTGGGATTGACTTAAGGTAATAAACAGGGAAGGGGGAGGGGGAGAACAAGGGTGTGAGCAGGCAGTTCTTTTGTACTGCTGCTAATGAGCCAGAGCAAAGACAAGTTTGTGTTTAAGAAACAATCAGAATTGATCAAGAACTGCTCTGAAACTGTAAGTCATTTCTTAACCATTTCTCAGGTGGAAAAACAGGATAACCTTGTATCAGTAGGCTACTGTGGTCTCAGTTTAAATTAACAAACACACTGTATTGATCAGTTATGGATACTATTTGCTAACAGAAGGGAATAAGAGACAAAATGGAAGATGAGTGTGTGTGTGTGGGGGGGGGGGCTGCTTACAAGCCAAAGCAGAGTGCTCTCCAGGGGATAATGAATATTGGCTCAAACAGGTAGACACATACTCAAAGTTAACTTTAGCTGTTTGCAGACAGTTCAGACCCGGACTGTGCTTTTCTTACAAGAATGATAAAGGTGGTACCGCAGTTGAATACTTAAGAGTGGTGTTAGGTTTGGGAGACACTGAGCTCCTCATGGGGCCTGTAGCAGATTGGATTGTAGTTTTAAAAAATATTGCTCAGGGACAATTTTTTTGAACATCCAGGTTATGTACTAATGATGAGACATATAGAGAAAAGTTTGTAGAATTTTTGATGAACTTAAAAGCAAGGGGATATAATCAGAACATAATACAGCGGGCATTTAATAAAAGTAAAGAAGAGAGGCTGAACAAAGCGAAACCCTGGTTTTCTGGACATGTACAGGATCATGGCAGAGAGACTGATATAAGCAGGCAGCCCCTTTGAGTTACTTTGAATTATAGTAACAATGTGGGGGGCATATGTGACATCATTTACCAAAACTGATAGCTCTAACCTACTGCATTTTATTAAACTACTGTTTTTTTATCACCCTGGTGGTCCAGATCGTCTGTTTTTTGTGTTTCAGATGCAGGAAAGACTGTGGTTAAGTGGTTTAATTCCTTCATTGATAATGTTGCCTACATATAAAGAGAAGATAATTTGTTTTAACAATTTGCTTAATAGCTGGTGTCATTCCAGGGAATCCAATATGATTCAACATAGAATGTGATGGCTGCTGGTACAACTTGCTTTGCGAAGAATGGCCCATACCTCTTAGCTTGTACCTGGCCAAAAACTTTGCTGCCTTCATTGTGCCATTGTAGGTAGAGTTCATCTAAAGGACATCAAAACCTAATAAATCCATCATGTCTTAAACTGGACAATGCAAAATATCTCTTCTCATTGCTGGGTGTCTTAATAATAAACTACCTGAAAGTGATGCAAATCCGCATCTGAAACTTGTCCATGTATTTGTAAACACAGAGAAGTTTAAATTTAAAGAAAGCAATCCTTCCATGCTTAAGTTTTGTGCCTACCATGCTTTTCGGCCTGGTGGAAACTGCAGGGAGTCTCCATGTTTGTAAGGGATCATATCACATCAAACTGATACCCAGAGACAGTGATCTCTCAGAACTTCCAGTAACCATAGGCAAAGAAAGCTTCCAACTTGTAACTTCTTCTTCTTCTTTCGTCTGCTCCTGTTAGGGATCACCACAGCGGATCATCTGTTTCCATTTCTTCCTGTCCTCTGCATCTTGCTCTGTCACACCAACCACCTGCATGTCCTCTCTCACCACATCCATAAACCTTATCTTAGGCCTTCCTCTTTTCCTGTTACCTGGCAGCTTCATCCTTAGCATCTTTTTCCCAATATATTCTGCATCCCTCCTCAGCACATGTCCAAACCAACGTAATCTTGTCTCTCTGGCTTTGTCTCCAAACTGTCCAGCCTGCGCTGACCTCTAATATACTTATTCCTAATCCTGTCCACCCTCGTCACACCCAGTGCAAATCTTAACATCTTTAACTCTGCCATGTCTGGCTCTGACTCCTGCCTTTTTGTCAATGCCAATGTCTCCAACCCATATAACATAGCTGGTCTCATTACCCTCTTGTAGACCTTCCCTTTCACTCTTCCTGGTACTCGTCTGTCACAAATAACTCCTGACACTCTTCTCCACCCACTCCATCCTACCTGTACTCTCTTCTTCACCTCTCTTCCACACTCACCATTACTCTGAACTATTGATCTCAAGTATTTAAACTCATCCACCTTCACCACCTCTACTCCCTGCATCCTCACCATTCCTCTATCCTCCTTCTCATTCACACACATATATTCTGTCTTAGTCCTGCTGACCTTCATTCCTCTTCTCTCTAGAGCATATCTCCACCTCTCCAGGGTCTCCTCCACCTGTTCCCTACTCTCACTACAGATCACAATAAAAGCTTCCAACTTGTAACATGCTACAGAATTCCATCCGTGTCCCCAGATGATCATGTTAATTGCCTGACAGTCTTAGGAGATACTCCTATAGACAGGAACTCTATAGTCTGAGGTGACTTCAATTGAAGCACCTATAGGATATGCATAGAGACTTTTGTACTAGATAAACAGAAATTCCTTGAATCAAACAATTCATCCACTTCCCTATGCTCTCTCTGTCCATGTAAGATGGACCACAAACATGTGCCACTTACTCTCTCAGAAACTCCATTCCACCTTCAAACAGCAGTTCCTTATTTAAAGATTACAAGAACATAAACCTTTTAAAATTTTATGAAGAAATCTCTAAATTTCCATACAGCATCACACCATTAACCTTGAATCAAAAGCTAAGCAAAAGCTGACATTAAGGCCTACAGGTTGGTATAATGGTTAAGGTGTTTACCTGATAAACACAAGGTACAGGGTTTGATTCTGACCTCTAGTATGGCAAATTTAGCTAGGCTTAAAATGGTTCACTATAGCAGATAGCCTAGAACTAACCCATGAACCTATAGAGTTTGTTCTTGTGTATTTCAAGTGATGGCATACATGTCTTGCAGCCATAGGAGAAAGAGCATATATACATCACTGTACAGGTGCAGACCTGAAACATAGTTGACAGTATGTTTGGAGTACTGAAGTCTGGCTTACACTGCCTGAATACATCTGATAGGGCAGAGCAATATAGCTCCAAGAAATGAAACAAGCTATTTGTGGTGCATGCTATGCTAAACTACATGGTGCTACATTAAGAGTTACAGTAAGGACTGACAATAGCTCTGGCTAGTAGTGGTGTGTCAGCAGTGCAACAGGGTCAGGTGACGAGTTGGAGGAGGATGTGGCTGCAGCAGGCATCCATGTGAGACAGAATTCGGTGCAACATGTTGTGGCACTGGCAAAAGGGTCATCAAAGGAGAAACACAGGGGGGGGCGTGGCCAAGGATGAACACAGGATAGCAGCAGATTTCTTCAGCTCCACCAATTTCATTACATTGACAGGAATTAATTACTTAAAAAATTAATTCTTGAAGTAATTTTCTTTCTAAATATGTTTGTGTTATATAGTTCTTGAACTATATCTAAAAAAGAAAGGAAATCTTAATAATATTCCTGTCAGAAATTACTTTGGAAATTTTCCTGTCAGTTTATCAGTCTGAAATGAGTTCCAGTAAGACAAATTCTCAAGACTCCAGCATCAAGAAAGAACTTCAGTCTCTGATAATTATAGTCCAGCAACTTACTGCTAAGATGGATAAAATGGATACTAAAATAGACACTTTCATAGAAAAAACTACAAAACAAATAGACTTGTTACATATGGACCTGCAACAACAGAAGATCCAGATGACAGGCATAGAAGAAGCTGTGAATGACATGGAAAATAAAATACAAGAACAGGAAATCAACATTGAGTTTCTGCTGAAACAAAATACACATTTACAAACAAAGCTGGATGACCTGGAAAATAGATCTAGGCGCAATAACATTAGGATTTTTGGACTGCCAGAAAATATTGAAGGTAACAATATTACTTCTTTTTAACAACATGGCTCCCTAAAACTTTAGATTTACCAGAAGCATTCTCTTTTGGTATCGAAGAGCAAATAGATCTATAGCTAATACTAACTCTAACAAAAACTATCCTAGATCAGTTATAGTTAGATTTCTATCATCTTTGATAAAGAGATGGTTCTTAAATCTGCTTGGGCTAAAGCTCCTGTTAAGTTTAATGAGACAACTGTGCGTTTTGACAATGACTATTCTTCCATGGTAATTGCTAAAAGAAAAGTTTTTCTGCCACTAATAAGGGAGCTTAAAAAGCACAGTTTAAAACATACCTTCTGTTTCCTGCCAAGCTTAAAATCTTCCTTCCTGATGGTCCTAAGGTCTTCGATGATTTAGACTCTGCTTTACTGTTTGTCAAAGAAAAAAGGATTTTGGATAAAATAGAAGAAATGGAATGGGCTAGTTCTTCATTAAAGAGATTGGCAACTGAAGCTTCCTGGAAGACTTCAGAGAAGAAGAAGAGACTAAAAACAAATGATTTGTTATATGTTTTTTTTCTCTCTCATCATTTTAGTTCATTATTAATCTTTTTGAATATAGTTCCTGCATTTCCAGAAAGCCACAAATATTTTGGAAAAGATTTAATCAAAGTTATTCTCTATGTGCAAAGAAATGTTTTGTTTCATAACCAGTCAAAATGCCTGAGGATTTAATGGCAGGCTGTGATTCGATTTGTTTTTCTTTCTGAAAAAAGTAAGGTTAGTAATTTGATACATTTTTTTATCTTTACCTTTTTTTCCCTTCTTCTTTTATTATTTTCTTTGTTTAAACAATGACATTCTATTTAGATTATGTAGTGGGTAAAGGGTGGGGGAGGGCAGGGAGAGAACAGTAATGAAAATATCATTAATAGAATAATAACATATTTATTTCTTGTAAAAGTTTATAAGTTCTTCAAATGCTATTTCTAATTATACTTTCTTGATTATACTGCTTATGCTTGTTTGTAAATAATCTGTCATGCTTTAACTAATAATAATCAGAACTAAATAAGAGTAAATAATATGTTTTATTTTAACTCTATTAATATAAACAGTAAGTAACATTCCATTGTATATACTTCTTACAGCATTCTCTTACATTTTTTTATTTCTGCCTCACTCCCTTTTATTTTCTACTCTCTTTTCTTTTCTTTATTAATATATAGAAATGCTTTAGACTGTGTGGGCACAGTGAATAATAGGATTTGTATGAAAATTGAGTTGGGAGAAGAATGCTGAGTTTTATTGCTTGTTGGTAATTTTGAGTTTAATTTCACTTGCATAGAGGCTGTGATGATCTGTGGAATACATTGTGGAGGTTCTGTCATGTTTAGATGCATTTACACTGCTAAATGAATGTTTGTCACTAGTTTTAATAAGTTTCCGCCAAAATGTTGAGAGACAATCTGGGATGTGGGCTGTCTTATGCACAATGTCCTTGAGTTACCTCAGAATCTTCAAATCACAGAATTCTCACAGAGAAACTGAAAGCAGTTAGTATAAACATTGACAAGGTTATCACACTGACACACCACAGATTCAGGAAAAATACTCTGTTCATAAAATATGTCAGTTATAATGAGTTTAAATGATGTAGTTTCTTGTAGTAAGTAAATGTCTTATTTTAGAAGGCATAAAAATGAAACATTTATTTAAATGTTTTGAAAATCTACTTAACAGCAGCATAATAATCTGTGTTAAAAATTTGTGTTCCAAACATATACTTTACTATAACTCATTTAATTCATCTGATTGACAAACATAAATAATCTTATAACTCTATTCTGGAAGAAATGTCATGTGATATATTTTAAAGCAGTAGGTTAGCATGATTGTAAAATCTGGTTACCAATATGTGTTTGCTGTGCATTATTTTGTATAAAGCAGACAGATTTATTCTAGGGACAGCAAGTAGGATAGTGCTCTACAAAGGCACAACTCAGTGAGATCAGATATATATATATATATATATATATATGTGTGTGTGTGTGTGTATGTGTGTGTGTGTGTGAGTGTGATGGCTTTTTTTTCTGAGAATCTGCATAACTATCCAATATGATTTATAATAATTTCTATGAATACAATATTTTACTCTATTGACAAAATGAATGTTTGCCATAAGTTTTAATAAGTTTCCCGCCAAAATGTTAAGGGAGACAATCTGGGATGTGGGCTGTCTCATGCATAGTGTCCATGAGTTTCCTCAGAAGCTTCACTCACAGAATTTTCACAGAGAAACTGAAAGCAGTTAGTATAAACATTGACAAGGTTATCACACTGACACACCACAGATTCAGGAAAAATACTCTATTCATAAAATATGTCAGTTATGATGAGTTTGGATGATGTAGCTTCTTGTAGCAAGTAAATATCTTATTTTAGAAGGCATAGAAAATGAAACATTTATTTAAATGTTTTTGAAAATCTACTTAACAGTAGCATAATAATCTGTGTTAAAACTTGTGTCCCAAACATATACTTTACTATAACTCATTTAATTCATCTGATTGGCAAGCATAAATAATCTTATAACTCTATTCTGGAAGAAATGTCATGTGATATATTTTAAAGCAGTAGGTTAGCATGATTGTAAAATCTGGTTACTAATATGTGTTTGCTGTGCATTATTTTGTATAAAGCAGACAGATTTATTCTAGGGACAGCAAGTAGGATAGTGCTCTACTAACACACAACTCAGTGAGATCATATATATATATATATATATATATATATATATATATATATATATATATATATATATATATATATATATATGTGTATGTGTGTGTGTGTGTGTGTGTGTGTGTGTATGTATATATGTGTATGTGTATATGTGTGTGTGTGTGTGTGTGTGTGTGTGTGTGTGTGTGTGTGTGTGTGTGTGTGTGTGTGTATGTGTGTGTATATGTGTGTGTGTATATGTATGTGTGTGTGTCTGTGTTTATGTGTGTGATGGCTTTTTTTTAGGTAATAACGCAGGTGTTTCTGAGAATCTGCATAACTATGCAATATGATTTATAATAATTTTATGAATGCAATATTTTACTCTATTGACAATAATGAGTTTAAGTAAATGCTCATATACAAACAATTCAAGATTTTTGGAAGCTGTTGATAGAATTCACATGACAGAAAATAGATGCATCTTAATGCATGTAATGTCTGAATCATATTAGCCAAAGTTTTTGATTTAAATGAATGTTAGAACATAATTTTCTCTCCTCTTGATTTCTAACATTAAGATTATTTGAATGCTATTAGAATACAAGTGTTATATATTACATAGATCTATATAATAGTATGAACAGTTTTAAAAAAAAAAAAAAAAAAAAAAAAGTTTATTTTAGTTTATATGATGCTGTTTTACCAAATGTGTAGTTTTGTCTTGATAGATAATTGAATTGAAAACTGTTAACCTCAGTTAAATATAACTAGTATTAAATTGATAAGGTGGTAGCTGAGGTACTGCTGCTTAGGGTAGGGGTTAACTTGAGTAGTAAATACTGCTCTAAGTTGGAGTTTTCAACTCCAGGCGGGATGCAAGGTTTAATCCTTACATTATTTTCACTTGTTCATTGTTATATGTATATAGTTTTGACATCCACAATATATTTTGTACACTCATTGTCACTACAAACAAAATTGAATCCTATACAAAATCCCATAAGAGATTTAATAAATACAGCTATATTTAAAGGTACACCTAAAAGAGGAGATGTAACATTATTTATCTTGTTATTTGTTATTTCGATCATAAGATTCTTGAGTTTTAAAAATGCCAAATGACATCTTTAAAAGGAATTTCTTTAAACATTAATGGATTGAATAATCCGTGTAAAAGGGCAAGCCTAATAAGATACATTAATCTACACAAGGCCAATCTAGTCTTCCTGCAAGAAACCCATCTCTTGAAAAAGATATTGATAAACTAGCCACTAATAAGTATACAGTATTGGTTAGTTCAGAGCACACTCAGAAAAAGAGGAGTGGCTATTTTATGGAATAAAAGTATGCCCATTCCTAAAACCATTAAGTCTTATCAGGATGACAAAGGAATGTTTTGTATGGTTACAATACAAATTAATGGGAAGACTTACACTTTAATTAATGTATATTGGATACCTGGAATTGGTATTAATACAGTGAAACATCATATTGATAAGATCATATCATTCTCTGTAGGGATATTATTTTAGCTGGTGATTTTAATTGTATACTACATGAAAGTGATACTACCACTATAAAGAAAAGAAGAATTACATCTAATGCAAAACATTTAAATGATTTTGCTAATTCTTATCATTTGAATGATATTAATAATCAGATAGAGTCAAAATCATTACCATACACCTTTTTTCTAACAGATACAAAACTTATTCAAAAATAGATAGGGTCTTTATTTCTAACCAGATGGTAACAGATTTAATTAATTCCAAAATCATTTCATGTCCTATATCTGATCATAACTCAATTGTTTTTGAATTCATGATAAAAAATACTCATAATGTTCAGATCAAAAGGATACCAGCATACTTAACTCAGCTAAAAGACTATAAAGAATATATACTTTCAGAAGTACAACATTTTCTAGACATAAATAATACTCCTGAAGTCTCCATTGTCTATGTTTGGGATGCCTTAAAATCATATCTATATGGACAAAGTATCAGATGGTATAATAACAAAAGGAAATCTTGGGATAAGGAATTGTTAGATATTCAAAGTAAACTAGACTCTTATAAACATAATAATAAAGAAAATATTATGGACAAGAAAGTTATTGAAGAAATAAACAAACTAAATGAGAAATACAAAGAAATTTTGACTCATAAAGTTAAAATAACTTTAGAGAAATACAAGTTTTTGTCTTATTCAATAAGCCCCAAATACTTACATAGACTTAAAAATGAAACAAAAAGATTGAATAAACAAAACCATATCAAAGAAATATTTTCTCTAAGGAAAAAGAAGAATGTTTCTAGTATACCAGAAATACTGGATGAATTTAGAAATCACTTTCACAAGATTAACCATAACAACATTAACATGGAACCTAAAGATAAAATAAAGGAGTTTATAACCACAAACATGAATAAAAAGCTTAATAAACAACAGATTAAACTATTGGACAAGAGTATTTCATATACAGAAGTTATTACACAAATAAATAAGCTTAAATCAAACAAAGCACCGGGTAATGATGGTATTATACCAGAGATATATAAAATCCTTTCTAAAACTACATATTCATTAATACATAAGGTTTTATTCTGGCCCAAACTGAGTTAATAACCCCCATCTTGGCAATATACATTTATTTCACCAATTTTAAAACCTAATAAAGATCCAACTAGATGTTCTTCATATCGACCCATCTCATTACTTAATGTTGATTATAAAATGTTTATGAGTATTTTTGCTGATAGATTGAAGACAATTATCCCGGCATTATAGACATAGATCAGATGGGCTTCATTGTAAATAGAAATACTTTTGATAATATAAGAAGAACTTTAACATTAATTGATTTTGCAAATAGGAAAAAGAAAGATTTAACACTTATTAGTCTTGATATAGGTTCAGCATTTGATTCAGTAAGTTGGGACTATCTGTTTACCTTACTGAAATGCACAAATTTCTCTGATGCATTTGTAAATTTAATTGAGCATTTATACAAGGGAACGCTGGCTTATATTAAGGTAGGAACATATGTTTCACAAAAAATACCCATTCTTAAAGGTACAAAGCAAGGATGTCCACTTTCTCCACTATTATTCACTTTAGTAATGGAGCCTTGGGCTAATTTGATTAGAAACAGTACTGACATAGAGGGTTTTGAAATAGAAGAAAATGCAACATCAAAAATTCAACTTTTTGCAGATGATGTTCTAATTACATCAGCAGGATCTAATTCTTCTATGCAGTCTTTATTTGATAAAATGATGAATTTTAAAAGTATTTCTGGTTTAATATTCAATGAAGAAAAACTAAAATATTACCTATATATACACAAAAAATACTCTCATTAGTGATTTTACTAAATATGTACCCAACTCAGGTCAGATAACTTATTTAGGTATAATACTATCTAAAGATATTAAATCTATTATATATAATAACTATAATACCTGTTTTCTTAATATACAAAATATTTTAATACATGGAATAATATGTTTTTTACTATGGAGGAGAGACTTACAATTATTAAAATGATAATATTCCCCAAGATTTTATACTTAATACAATCAATAATACTTTCACCTACAAAATAACTATCAAGAAACTGAATACACTAATGTTAAATTTCTTATGGGCACCTAATAGACCTAGGATTGCATTAAAGAAACATACTAATAGCTGGTCTCAAGGGGTATTTCTTTTCCAGACTTTAATTTATATATTATCTCTTCTATTATAAAAGTTATTACTTTATTAATAGATCGGTCATATGTCGCAAAATGGAAAGATTATTGGGAGCTAATTAGTATGCACTTCATGAAAATCTCCTTAACACATAAAAATATGATTATAAATAACTCCATGTTGTGGTTGCTAAAGGAATTTTGTACTTCACCTATTACACCTAAACATATGGTCTGTTACCCATTAAATATTATTATTAGTTATCGTAACTTTATATTCATGCACCCTAAGTATAGGGAATGGAATTTTATTGTATTCCTATAATTTATACTCAGGGTATGCTTATGTCATCTACTTCTGAAGGAGCTCATTTAGCTATAGATAATAATCTAAAGTACTGGTATCAGCTGATATCTGATAATAAAGTTAAAAATCTAGATTTCTTAAAACAAGAATTTGATCTAAGAGAAACTTGCTGGTTAGAGGTTCAGATCTTTAGACAACATCTCATTGATAGAATAGATCTAATGTCTATAACAGTTAAAGAATCTATTCCAAAACTGATTGATTACTTGATAATAAATTTACAGCATAAAGTTTCTGATAAAGGTAAACTTTCATATATACATAAAATTATCAGACAAGAAACTTTTTACAATGTAGATTCATACTGGAATTATTTCACCTCTATTAATGGGGACCCACCAACTCAACAAGATAAACAATATATATTGGAATCTGCTTATAGAACTACATCTTCCGTTGTCTGGAGACTTTATACATGGAAATTTTTACATAGATCTTTTTATACACCTTTGATGATGAATAAAATTAATAATAAAGATAATCTATGTAAGAGATGTAATGTAGAAATTAATGCTGACTGGGCTCATATGTTTTGTGACTGTATGAAGTTGAAAGAATACTGGAAGTCAATTAATGAATTTTTGCAGGCTCTTTTTACAGATAATTTCATTATTTCTAAGTCTCTTATATTATTCAACACACCTGTACCTCAATGTGTTAAAAAGATTAAGCTTCCCTTGTTATGGTCTATCGTAGCAGTGGCTAGGAAAATAATAACTAGAAATTGGATTTCAGATACACCTCCTTCGTTCAATGAATTTAAAAATGTTATGAATATAATGTGTCATATGGAAATAAGCACAATTAGAATGAGAACAACTAGAAAAACATCACATTTTATTGTATGGGATAATTTACAAAATTTGTTAAAAAAATTCTAATTTCAATAGCACAGTATTTTAGTTTAATTAATTGATCTGATTGTAGTGGATGTCTTTGTAAATACTTTAGTTGTTTTGTTGAATATTATAATAATACCTATTTTTAATTATTTGTATAAAATTGTTATGATATTTCTCTTATATGTTAAAACAATAAATTTGTTTTTAAAAAAAAAAGGAGAAACACAGAATAAAAGGGATGCATTCATTTACACACTCAAGCTATTCAGTACAGTCCATGGAATGGCCATGTTGTGCATTAGCCATTACCTAACTTGACGTCAGATAGTTGGCAGACTGCTGTCATTATCATTTTGACTTCACTGGAAAAGCTCTGTATGACTCTGCCATAGATTGCTGTGAGGGAAAGGTTAGTGTATTTTTTCTTTCTTGTAATTTGTGATGCTTCATTGCTTGCTTCTGTTTTGTATATTGTATTGTACTTTCTTTACACTATGTTTTACTTGTATTCTGCTTTCAATCACACACTTAAACTAGGAAAGAGACCACAGCTGTGTCTCTTGTGAGTCAGATATTAGATCAGGTCAATTAAGCTTAACTACTTGTGAACTGAGGGTGCGGCCAGGAACTAAACCTTCTGTTTAAGTGGTAAAATAAAACATTTCAAGGCTTCCCTGGACAAGCTAACTCAGAGTCTGTCATAGACTGCTGTGAGGGAAAGGTTAGTTTGTTTTTGCTTTTTTGTATTGTATATCACTTCATTACCTTCTTCTATTTTGTATATCATGGTGTATTTTCTTTACAATGTGTTTTAATTGTATTCTGCTTTCACTTGCATATTTAAACTACGAAAGAGACCACTGTTGTGTCTCTTGTGAGTCACAGAGAAATTAAATTTTCCCTCACGCTCCCACCCAGGTGTTGCTGTTTTTAAACTCAACTGCCTCTCTAGTTATCCACCCCTTATGTTAATTTGACCACATATTTTCTTCCATGTCCTCTTTCATTGGCTATTGTCACTAAGAATAAAATTATCATTTTTGTGAAATCACTCCCCTTCAGATATTTAAATATATTGGCCTTCCCACTGTATTCCATACAACCAGACTAAGAATGTCCACCACTATCAATGTATCTTGCTCTTTTAAAATTAGTGGATGTCCCATTAGATTGCTAAAACTTGAATTACCACTATTTCATATCTAACTGCTTAGTGCACATTGCATCTTTCAGGATATTAACCACTTTTATCCAACTTACATTTAAAATCTGCAGCATCTAGCCCAAGACCACCAATTATTGTAAAGCCCACATTTTTCTTCTCAGTAGTCATCTTGGGATTAGTGCTTCTGTTTTGCTCACAGTGAAAGAAGGAGCAGAGGGACATTATTTCCTGGAGACTGCCGATCACTAGACAGCCTGATAACTGCTTCATAGATGCTTGCTTGGAATGTGTGCTTATATTTTGCTCCTGGTGAGACAAGGAGTGGAGGGCATTGATTCCTGGCTGTTTCTAATTGGGCATTGAGTGTCTGTTCTGTTCCTTCCTGATTGGTCTGGTTGCTATTCAAGGCTTTTTCCAGGAAAAGGATACAAGTCTACAGACTCCAGCATCATCTGGGACAAGACTGTTGAGCATCAAAGAGCCTGTGGCCTGATTTTCAGCTTGGGATTGATGTTACTGTTTTCCTTCTGGTGAGAGAAGAAGCAAAGGAGCACGTATCCTAGCAACGTGAAGCTGGGGTGAGACCAGCACTTGTAGTCATAATTCTTGACAAAGCACATTCCTTCTTTTTCATAAGTACAGCTTGATTGGCTGCTGTCTAACCTAATGTCAGAATGTCTCCTTAAATACGTCATCTATTATTCATCAGGGTCTTCTTATTAGTTTCCCCTCAAGTGGTTGGCAGTGCCCTGTACAGACACAGGCACCTTGAGTTGACATATTTCTTGTAAAAGCGTCCTTGAAATGTCTCCAATACCTAGCTGCACACAGGGCAATCTGTTTACAATGAAAAGTATTGCCCTCAGAGTCACAAACCAGATACTTCTGACATTATTGTATATTTTCACTGCAACCATCTAAGCAATAAAAATGGGTCTGTTGCCATGGATATGAACTTTTCCACTATCTATATTACCAGTTCCGTTGATACAGGCAACATGAGTCAATGTAGAAATTGCCTCATGTTTACTAACAACCAGATAATTCTCAAATAAATCAGTAAAGTAGGTATGTGAGAGATGTTTTTACACAATGTCACTGGAGACAAAGGTCTAGTATAAAAGTACTCCTAATATCAATCAAGTTGTCAGTAGCACACACACTGCACCCATTACACACAGTTCAAAGCAGACACACACACCCCTACATATGATGAAGCACTTAAATGTAACCTTGCAAAACCCCAATGACCTCCCAGAAAAAGTACAGATAACAAACACCCTCAGCAGCCCTGAATGCACTCTTTCAAAACATTACCCACATCAACACTTACAGCCAAATCTCATGGAGCCTCTACTTCTAAGTCCATAAAGCCAGCCTCCACAGAATCCACCATTCTGGTCATTCTAGATTCCATTGTCGGACACACTGATGTCCCTCTCACCAGGCTGAGTAAGGAAAAAGTCATGGTCAGTTGCTTATCAGAGGCCAGGATCCACCGCATTACACAAGCAGACAGGTGAGTGACCCACAAGTGCCAGTACGACTCAACCATAGTCCATGTGGGTGTGAATGATCTGAGACGTACCTCACTGGACTATATGAAGAGAGACGTCATGCAGCTCTCAGCATATGTGTCCCAGGCTATTATGAGCCTAGCACTGACCACCATTTTACCGTCTCCAAGGATGTTGCCACAACATCAGCAGAAGATGACCGAAAATAAAATAAATAAAATAAACTTTAATAATTTGCTTAGTTTCTGATATCATTCTAAGGGGATGAAATATTTGTCAGTATGGAAGGATATCAACGGACCACGCTGCCTTGCCAGGAATGGTCTGCACCTCTCCCCTCTAGGACTTTGAATACTAGCTAAAACATTGTCTTCTGCCATACTGCCTTTTCAGGCAATGCCAAACTAAA
This sequence comes from Protopterus annectens, assembly GCF_019279795.1. NCBI lineage: Eukaryota > Metazoa > Chordata > Ceratodontiformes > Protopteridae > Protopterus > Protopterus annectens. The sequence continues at coordinate 540,238,272 of NC_056742.1, read as the reverse complement.
ACCATTTCCAACATAGCAAATCAAAACCAAGAAAATCTAAAAGTGTTACTACTCAATGCTAGGAGTCTAAACAAGAAACACCACTCCCTACAAGCTCTCCTCACTCTAGAGAATGATGACATCTGAGTGGTCACTGAGACATTCTTTAAAGCTGCGGTGACCACACTGGCAATGCAAAGTTATATTGTCTTCTACACATTTACATCAGCTACTACACAGGCAGGGAGTAAAGATGGTGCTGTCCCAACTTACATCAAAAATAAATATTCCTCAAGGCTGGTCAAACAGGACAATGCACTTGAGCCTCTCCATGTTCAAATCACCATAGGCAAAATTCCATACCACTTCCCTGCAAGCTATAGGTCCCCCTCTATGACTCAAGAAACCCATAACGTAGGTTCATAGATTCATAGGTGTGTACTAGGCTAATGTCCCTGGAGCCTTTACAAGCCTAGCTTATAGAAGTGCCCTGGCATTGTGCTGCCCGAAGTTAGGTCCCAGTGCCTCTATCAAGTAGAGCCACTGGAGTGATCTCAGGGGTGAACTTTCTATTTCCCATCCACTCATCAAGATTTCTCTTGAAGAGGGCCAGTGAGGTGCTCTGCTTGACATGTATGGGAAGTCTATTCCAGGGCATGGTCAGTCTATGGCTTATGAACCTGTCCCTCCAGCATGTTCTGTTGATTGTGGTAATGAGGTTGAGGTCTCTGGAGTTTGTGGTGTGGAGGGATTTGGATTTCATTAGATGCAGCATTTCTAACAGAGCTGGGTCAGACATGGCTTTGTAAGTCAAGCAGAGATCACCTGTTAGTAGACAATATGAGACAGAGAATAGCTGGAGGTTTTTGAGTCTGTCTGTGCAGGACATGTGTTTAAGGCCTAGGATCCTCTTTGTGAGGTACTTTTGTGGCCTTTCCAGCTGTTGCATGTGTCTAGTGAGGTACATGCCAAATGGGACATTATACTCGATGATTGGCCTAATGAGGGAAGAGTAGAGAGAGATGATGACCTCTTTCTTCCTGGATACAAAACCCTTGGTAATGAGATGTGCCACATAGAAGGATATTCTGACCACAGTGGCAATGTGGTGGTCGAAGGAGAGGTTGCTGTCAGCTTGTGTCCCCAGATCTCTTATAACTCCTTCAGTGTTCAGTGGACTCCCATCAATGTGGTAATTAGTGGGAACTGAGTTTTTACCTAAAGGAGATGATGACGCATTTTTTGGCAATAAGCTTAAGGCCATGGTTTCAACACCAGTCACTGGTCTCAGTGAGGCCTTTCTGTAGGATGTCTACATCACTTGGGAGTTAGTAATAGCTCCCAGCTTGCAGTCGTCTGTGAACTTGGTCAGCCAGAGTCCCTCCGTGTTGGCCTGTACTTCTGAGAAGTAGATCTCAGACAGGAGAGGACCTAGGACCAATCCCTGTGGGATTTCACTCATGACTGGATGTCAGTCTGACTTGGAGTCTGCTACTTTCACACTGTGTGTTCTATCTGTGAGCCAATTTGCAGCCCACCTAGTGATATAGGGGCTGATGTCTAGTTTGGTGAGTTTATCAATAATTCCTGAGTGGAGAATGGTATCAAAGACCTTGGCCAGATCGAGGTAGGCTGTATGAACTGCCTTGCCCTCATCCACAGCTCTGGTGACTGACTTAAAGAAGTTAACCAGGTTGAGCAGGCATGATCTACCTTTCACAAAACCAAATTCCGTGAGATCTAGAGTTTCGAGATTCCCTATATCCTTGTTAATTAGGTCCATGATTATGCGCTCCATAGCCTTACATATCAGACTCGTTAGGCTAATGGGGCGATAATTCCCAGGGTCTGTAGTCACTCCCCCTTTATGGAGACAGATGACTGTAGCAGTGCGCCATTCGGTAGGGACAAAGCCTGAGGTGAGGCTGTGGTTGAACAAGGCACGCAGATGTGGTGCCAGTTCACTTTGCAGTTCATGTACAACACATCCAGGGATATTGTCAGGTCCCATGGAAGCTGTATTCTTGGCCTTGGACAATGCAGCTTTAACCTGTGCTGCAGTAATGCCGGGTGCCTGACATTCCTAATGCAAAACACAAACCAGGAACCAGGAATAACAAATACAAACAATCCAAAACCTGAAAGTACTGAAGGCACCAGCGAGAAGTTTTAAAATTTATTAGTAACGACCCAACAAGTTTAAGTGCTTTCGTCAGTCTATAACCAAGACTTCATCAGAATCTAAAAATTCAACAAACTCTACAGTATTTAAATAGTAAAAAATCACATGACCACCACATCAATTAACAACAGAAGCAAATTTGTTAACCCTATGTTATCAAGTACAAAAGTAGGTAGTTGTTAGAACATAAGGTGCAGAGGTTTACACTTTGTATGATTTTAAATGCAGTGCACTACTGATTGAAATACATTCATTAAGGCCAGGGGGCACACAAGCATTCAACCTTAGTTGTCACATCATTTCTCTGTATTCAATAAGATCTTCCCATGGCTCTCCCCTCATATTTTGGGGTACAAAATCCAATTCAAAAAATAAAAAAGAATGATCAGGGTGTGCACCTGGTCCCATCCTCTTTATACAAGCATGTGGAAATCAGGCGTAAGCAGATACCCAGGGGTATTAGATCTTGGAAATACCCCACTGGGTTGTCGCAGGGTTCTCCTTTGCACCATGACCTCATTGAACTTTTTAATAAGTCAGGTGTTGAACTGTTGGAGCTGCTAATTAAATACAACCAACGTGAAATTGAGCAGCTCATTGCTGAAGCAAACACTTTAGACACTGTGATTAAGAAAGACTTACTGTTTTCTACATATAAAACACAATATTTGAATGTGTATACTAAAATTGACAACATTGTGAGAGACATTAGTAAACGTAAAGAAAAGAAATTTGAAAGGGCTAGAACTGAGTACAATGAGGGGCGAGCCTACCCCTATCCACAGAAGACCAATGAGAACCAGATATTTAGTAATGGACAGCATGGCAATGAGGAGGATGTGGTGTATTCTAGTAGCAACAGCGAGGGGAGGAGCCTTGAGGCGTTCGGAGCATTTGAGGAACATAGGAAACTACAATGTGAACCAGGAGAGGAAAAACTGCAACCAAGGGAACCAGAGGTACCAACAGAAGCAGTATGGATGGTGGAACATGAACAGATAGATGAAAATGTTTCAAATGAACTCCCAGTATTAATTTCAAACAAAACAGGTGACTTTCATGTTTTTAATTTCACAGACAATTTGTATCAAACTGAGCATGCTGAAGTATTGAGTAGAGGCTACACTTGTGTCCCTACTTGTCAAGCTAAAACAGACAGCATTTTGTTGGACTTGAAATTGTTTATCAGAAAGCTTAATTGTTTACGGATGTTTAACCATGAAAATGTGAAAAATGCAAGTTACGTGTTACAAAGGGCCGGCACTTTTATCCCCCCCCCCACTGATCTTCCTTTAGTTTTATTTGAGAAATGATGTGATTTTGAGATCATAAATTACCTGAATAAACTAAAGAGCATACTTACAACTTGTGTGTGACTGAAAATGAATTGTTAACATTGCTTTGTCAAGATAAGAACATACAGGTAATGAAACCTGACCGGGGGGGGGTAATGTATATTCAAGACTATTTTAACAAAATATTTGTTCTCATTACTGATAATGATCTGTACGAAGAAACTACCCAAAATTATATTCATGTGGCATACAGGAAAATAGATTTTTTTCTTGCAAGACATGTTTGACCAAGGGCAAATAGATGGTGAAACACTGAGTTTCCTTAAAGTGAAATATCCCATAGTGCCAACCATATTTGGCATTGCAAAGCTTCATAAAGATTTGAGAGATCCTCCTATGAGGCCAGTTGTTAATGCCAGTACTTCTAAGGTACATGCCATGGCAAAATATGCGGATTTGAAGCTTAAATATTGCTTAGCAAGATACCACCACCTCTATAAGGATTCTTGGGATTTTTTTGAAAAAGTTTAGGGGAGTTAACTATTCGAAAGCATTATGTTTTGTAACAGTAGATGTTAGTTTATTTAATGTTATACCCCGCCAACAGGATCTTGAATGGTTTAGGGAACTTCTAGTGGATTTAAGAACATATTCTTTTGATGAAATCAAACTTTTATTCACATTGATGGAAATAATTTTAAACTACAACTTTGTTTATATTGAAGGACGGTATTTTAAGCAGAAAATGGGTTTAGCAATGGGGGTGGCTTGCGCCCCCCCCCCTGTTTACTAATATAATCATGGTGGAGTGGGAAAAAGAGTACATACTGAGTAACCCAAAAATACAGGCATTAAAAATCTATGCCAGATTTTTGGATATTTTTTTAGCAGGGAAAATGAATGAAGAAGAAGCAACTGACTTGGTAAACCATTTGAATTCCACTACCTCGTCTTTGAAATTTACTTATTCCAAAGCATTAGTTACCTAGCTGAGCTAATAGCCAAAGATCATGTTAAGGAGAGGCTTACAACTAACATTTATAGGAAACCCCACTATTCAAATTCCCTCTTGCATTACACAAGTTGCCACCCTTGGCATGTTAAGAAAGGGGTGGTAAAGGGACAATTTATTCATCTGGCTAAAATGATTTCTGATGACAATATATTTGAGCAAGAAAGTAACAAACTTCTTGTTCCACGTAAGAGGGTATCCATTGCAACTGATTGTTAGTATTCATAGTGAGATTAGTACTAAAAGGTTAGAAGGCACCATCCTATCTCTTTTTAGGGGTTCCACTACTCAGATTATGGAGGATGTTAATGACAGATACACTAAAGGTAACAATACTAAAAATTATGGCAAGGCATTTGTCACAACTTACACTGTGAACAGTGATGCAATTGGTAACATACCATTTAAGAACTTCAAAATATTTTCTTGTTATGGGAAATTTTTGAGAAGTTTGGTGACAGACCATGTATAGTATATAGGACAGGGAAGAACTTAAAAAAACTGTTGGAAGGAAGTGAAAAATTGGCTTCAAATTCAGCCAGGAGGTGGGGAACCTACAAGTGTGGACTCTGCAACCAATGCAAATTTATTTTTGAGGGTAACACACTAGTGATGGAGACCCAAAAGTTGGTTACTTCATTCCACTGCACTTGTAATTCAATAGGTTTAGTATATGTAGCAAACTGTGTTGAATGTTTGTGCTTTTATGTGGAAAAAAACAAATGGAAATTTAAAGATCGTATTTATGAACACAATCTAGATATAAGGAATAAGAACATTAAAAACTCTTTATACAAGCATGTGGAAACACATCCTGATCACTCCTTTTTATTTTTTGGATTGGATTTTGTACGCAAGAATATGAGGGGAGTGCCATGGGAAGATCTTATTGAATACAGAGAAATGATGTGGCAACTAAGGTTGAATGCTTGTGTGCCCCCTGGCCTTAATGAATGTATTTCAATCAGTAGTGCACTGCGTTTAAAATCATACAAAGTATAAACCCTGCACCTTATGTTCTGACAACTACCTTCTTTTGTACTTGATAACATAGGGTTAACAAATTTGCTTCTGTTGTTAATTGATGTGGTGGTCATGTGATTTTTTACTATTTAAATACTGTAGAGTTTGTTGAATTTTTAGATTCTGATGAAGTCTTGGTTATAGACTGACGAAAGCACTTAATCTTGTTGGCTCATTACTAATAAATTTTAAAACTTCTCGCTGGCTTGCTTTTGGCTTCAGTACTTTCAGTTTTTGGATTGTTTGTATTTGCTGTGCCTGGCATTCCTCCAGTATTGTGATTGGTCCTTTAGGGGGGAGAGAGGGGTAAAGTTGGCATTGAAACTGTCAGCCAGTATTTTGGCAACATCTGTTGTCTCAGTATAGGAGCTACCACTGTGCAGTAAGTCAGAGCAAGCCTGGGTATTGCCGTGAAGATTCTTGATAGAACTACAGAAGGTTTTGTGGTTGTTTTTAGTGTCTGCCGAAATTCTGCCTTCATAGCTGGCTATAGAGGTTTTGATGAGGGATCTCAACTTTTTGTTGAGGCTAATAAGGGAGTTTCTCCAGTCTTGGGACTTCACCTTTTTCTGCAATGGTTTCTTCCTTCTGTTGTACAGTTTATTAATGGCAGGGGACCACCAGATTGGCTTCCTTTTTTTGGAGGAGAGCATCTTTGTTATTAGAAAGACTTGCCATCCAACCCAATATTATATTCATGGGTGACTTTAATTACCCCACTATTAACTGGGAATTGTATATAAAGCCAAACGTGCAGACACAGAGATTCCTGCATTTTGTAAACACAAACTCCCTGGACCAGATTGTCAACGTGCCAACCAGGGGCCCAAACACACTGGATCTGTTCCTCACTAATATGAGAGAGTGCTGCACACCCCTTGTGTAATATATTTTCTGGTAAGGTCAGACCACAAAATTGTCTCCTTTGAACTAAAATAAAACCTGGAACCCAAACTAACCCTTGAATATTCAGGAACTGCTCTAAGAATAACTTCCTGGTATTAAGTGATAACCCGGCAAAATTTCATGCCCCCCAAAATCCACAAAACACTGCCGCCTATGCAGAACTGTTCACAGAAACCCTGTACTAGCATGTTAATAGCTGCGTAGAGGCAGCTCTACCCACCAGGAAGAAGTACAAAGCTAACTCAAAAAAACAAGCCACCTTGATGGAATCACAACATCAATAGGCTGCATAACAGGAGGAAGAAAATCTTGGCAAAAATTAGGAGGTGCGGCACCCAGCAGGTTAAAATCACTGTCACCAAACTAAACAAACAACTCAGAGGACAAATAAATTCTACCAAAGCCATCCTTCAGGTAAATTTTGCCTCCCAGGCCAGGAACAATCCCAACACATTATTTAACTATGTCTGCAACATCAAAGGCATTACACAGCTGTGTATGGAGTTCATTGTTTATGGAGCCACCTATACCAGATACTACCCCGCTCTCCCCCTCAACCTCCCATCAGAAAATACCATCAAATATAACTCCCACTACTATCACTAAGGAACAGGTTCTCAGTTCTCTCTCTCTCCCTCTCTCTCTCTCTTTCTCTCTCTCTCTCTCAGGCCAAGAACAGTACATCGATGGTCCCAGACAATACTCTAGGATGCCTACTAAATAGAGTGAAACATGACCTATTAGACCATCTAGAATTGCTGTTTAATTGGAGCCTCCAAAAAGGCTTTGTGCCTCATGAATGGAAAACAGTATCAGACACCCATATGCAAAAAGGTGGGCCATGTACAGGCTCTGGAAACTACATGCCCATAAGTCTCACTGGTCTCATATGCAAACGTACTGAAAGAATTATCATGGAAATAATCAGTAATGACACAGGAAACCTCCAGACAATGGACCCACCCAATCTGGTTTTGTCAAGAACAGGTCATGCCTACTCAGTCTGTTGGACTTCTTTGAGAAGGTCACCAAAGCAATGGATGACGGCAAAATGGTTCACACTGCCTACCATGACCTTGCTAAGGCATTTAAGTTCATAGGTTCATAGATTCATACTAGGCTATCTGCCCTAGGGCATTTATAAGCCTAGTCAGAGTGTGTTTGGCTTTCGCCACCCATTTTAAATTAATTTTGCTATGCCCTTTTTCGAGGTTAGTATACTGTGCCTCTGTCTAACAGTGACACAGAAGTGATACCCGGGGTAAACCTACGATCTCCCATCCACTCATCAAGATTCCTCTTGAAGAGAGTCAATGAGGGACTCTGCCTAACCTGGACTGGGATTTTATTCCAGAGTGAAGGGAGTCTCTGGGTTATGAATCTGTCCTTCCAGCATGTCCTATTTATTTCAGTGCTGAGGTTCAAGTCTCTCGAGCGCGTAGCTTGATGGGATTTGGATTTTCTGAGGTGCAGCATGTCCATTAATTCCGGGTTGGACATGGCTTTATACGTCAGGCACAGATCACCTCTGAACAGGTGGTATGCCACTGAGTAGAGCTGGAGTTTCTTTAACAGGGCAGCATATGGCATCTGTTTGAGCCCTTTGATCCTCTTGGTGAGGTACTTTTGGGGTCTTTCCAGTTGCTGCAGGTGTCTGGTAAGGTACATCCCAAAAGGGGTATTGTACTCAGTTATGGGCCTGATGAGGGATGAGTAAAGAGGCACGATGACCTCCCCTGATCTAGATGTGAATCCCTTCATGATTAGGTGGGCTATATAAAATGTTTTTCTAACCACTTTGGCCACGTGGTTGTCAAATGAGAGATTGCTATCAACTTGGGGCCCTAGGTCCCTAATTACTTCTTCTGTACTTAATGTATTACCACCTATGTGGTAATTTGTGGGCACTTTGTTTTTGCCAAAGGGGATAACTATACACTTTTTGGCGTTTAGCTTGAGGCCATGGCTCTGGCACCAGTTGTCTGTTTCTATGAGGCCCTTTTGGAGGATGCTTGTGTCGGCTGGAGAGTCGATTATGGCACCCAGTTTGCAGTCATCTGCAAACTTGGTCAGCCACAGTCCTTCCTTGTTGGCCTGTACCTCCGAGAAATATATAACGAACAAGAGAGGTCCCAGGACTGAGCCTTGTGGGATGCCACTTGTAACTGGTTTGGAGTCTGACATGGCTCCAGCAATTCTAACCATGTGGGTTCTGTCCTTGAGCCAGTTTGCAACCCATCTAGTGACATAGGGGTTTATATTTAAGCTGGTGAGCTTATCTATAATGCCCAAGTGGGGTATTGTATCGAAGGCTTTTGCGAGGTCCAGGTAGGCTGTGTGGACCACCTTCCCCTCGTCAATGGCCTTGGTGACTGTTTCAAAGAAATCAACCAGGTTTAAGAGGCAGGATCTGCCCTTAACAAAGCCAAACTGGGTAGGATCCAGTGTCTTTAGGTCCCCAATATCTTTATTTATGAGGTCCATGATGATCCTTTCCATAGCTTTGCAGACCAAGCTAGTCAGGCTTATGGGGTGATAGTTTCCAGGATCCGTTGAGGCACCACCTTTGTGGAGAGGGACCACTGTTGCTGTATGCCACTCTTTGGGTACATATCCTGTAGTAAGGCTGAGATTGAACAGTAGTTTTATGTTTGGGTTTAGCTCTTCTTGCAGTTCATGTAGGACACAGCCTGGGACACCATCTGGTCCCATTGATGCTGTGTTTTTTGCTTTGGAGAGGGCAGCTCTTACCTGAACATCTGAGATGTCAGGGGGGCAGCACTCTGCTGGGATAGATATTTGCCCTTTTGGTGGGGAGGGAGGGAGAAGTTTGCGCTGAACCTGTCAGCTAGGATGTTGGCAATGTCTGTGGGTTCGATGTATTTTTTTGTCATTTTGGACTAATTCTGAGCATGTCTGGGATTTCCCACCCAGGTTCCTAACATAACTAAAGAAAGCCTTGTGATTATCCTTAGTGTCCTGTGCAATTTCTCTCTCGAAGCTGGCCTTAGACGATTTTATGAGTGCCCATAGTTTTTTGCTAATACTGATCAGAGATGCCTTCCCTTTTTGGGATTTTGCTCTATCATGTAGTAGCTTCCTCCTTCTATTGTATAGTTTGTTTATGGCTGGGGTCCACCAGACAGGACGTCTGCCTTTGGAGGATTGGGTCTTGGTTTTATTTGGGATTGCATGATCCATGCATTCCTGAAGGTGTTCATAGAATGCGTTTATAAAGGATTCTGCGGTCTGGGCCATATTTTCCACAGGCCCGGGGCTTTGAAGGATTCCACCTCGGTTTTGAGGAGTGTGAAATTTGCTTTAGAGAAGTTTTTCACTGTGGTTTTCAGGGCAGGGGGTGGAGTTGGGATGTGAATATCCAGTGAGATTATTTTATGGTCTGATCTTACCAGTGAGGGATACACTTCTGGTCTGGAGCATAGAGTCCCCATGTTGGTGATGATCAGGTCCAGTATGTTCTCCCCTCTTGTGGGAGTGGTAACAAGTTGTTCCATAGCATTTGAGTTTATAAATTCTAGGAACCTTTGGGCTAGGGTGTTGGAGCTAGAGTAATGCTCCCAGTCTATGTTTTGGTAGTTGAAGTCGCCCAATATAATGGTGTTTGGAGAGACCGTCATATTTTCCAGTGTTCTCAGGAAGGCCGAGTGGGGTTCGTGGGTTTGGGAGGGTGGTCTTTAGCAGGCTATAAACTGGAAGGCAGTTTTACCCTCTGTTAGTTGCACATGGATAGTCTCTGATGCTTCGTGCTGTGCCACCAACCTGGAGGTGTGGGTATCTTTGACGAATATTGATACTCTCCCTCCTTTTGTGGTTCGGTCCAAGTTTTGGGGCCGAAAAGCATGGTATGAGGTATAACATGGTAGTGCTGGGGTGCTCTTGTGTGCCTTGAACCAGGTTTCTGTTACTGCACAGATATCGATGTTCTCCATGCTAAGGAGAGTTTCAAGTGCGTGCATCTTGAGGTTTAGACTTCTGGCGTTTAGTAGCATTACTCTTAGTTTCTTATCCCTTGTGATACCTATGGAGGTGGGTTTGTCTTTTGAGCCTTGCCTAAAAAAGGCACTGTGGGGGTAGCAAGAGCCTTTGCCAATATCCGAAAGCCCAGGAGTGACAGGTGCAAGCCGTCCCTAGCGAAGCATCGTGGCTTGTCGAGCATGTCATCCCTGGCTGACAGGCATTGGATCCCCTTTGAATGACACCAATACTTAAGCCAATTGTTGAAATTGATCATCTTGTCTTCATATTGTGGCATCATTCTTGGTGAGGGTAAGATGCTACTCAAGGTCAGGGTCATACCGGCCTGGGCTACATGCTTAGAGAGCTCCTCTATGTCTCTTTTCATGTAGTCCAGGGTGGTACGTCTCAGGTCATTCACACCAGCATGGACAATGACTGAGTCATATTTGTACTTGCCTTGGAGTGACCTGAGTGCTTGTGTTATGTGGTGGATCCTAGCACCCGACAGGCAGCTCACCATGACCTTCTCCTTGTTCAGCCTGGTGAGCGGGACATCAGTGTGCCTGACGATAGAGTCACCTATTACAAGTGTATCAGGTGTGTTGTTTAGCCTTAAGGGCTGTGACTGTTCGGCACACTGGCTTTGTGAGCTATGTGTTGCACGTGTTTTGTTTTGGGGTAGCGGTTGCTTGGGTGTCTGCTTTGGAGGTCCCTGCTGCTTAGGCAGATTTGTATTTAGAGCCTCTGAGTATGTTTTTTTGTGTTTATGTGTTTGGTTTGCTGTCGTGGTAGGTCTATGTGAGACTGGAATTGTAGTGAGTGTGGTTTCCTTCTCCTCCTGACTGGTTTCACCAGTACTGAGTTGAGAGAGCTTTGCCTCCAGTATGGCTATATGGTTGCATCTCTCACATGTGTTGGAATTTGTTGGGAGGAGGAGAGGGTTGTCTGTGTACATGAGGCAGTTGTAACATTGCCTCAAGATTCCCAGATTCACCAGCTGGACCGGAGAGGAGATTGACAACTGACCTTTGGACATGCTAGAATAGTATTGGGAATTCCTTTATAATTGAAAAAAAAGGGGCCAATGGGGAACAAGGTACTCAAGGAGAGTTTGTGAGGGTGTAGTGCTTTTAATTTTTTAGTGCTGACTTATATAATTGCTTTAATGAGCAAGTGCCCCTCAGGCACTGTTGATAAACCCAAGGGGTTATGTGTAAACCTTTATGTTACCTGGTGAATAGTCACCTGGCTCACAAACAGGACACAGGAAGTTAGAACTGGGGAATCCATCTCTGCAAAGAGGCCAGTCACAAATGGAGTTCCTCAGGATCAGCCCTTGGACCACTCCTTTTTGGCATTTACTGCTCAGAAGTCAGTACCAATGTCAAGGGGATCTGGCTGACTAAATTTACAGATGGTTGCAAATTAGGAGCTGTCATTGAATCTCACACTGTCACAAATGTTCTCCAGGAAGGGCTGACACAGACAAGCAACTGGTGTCAGAGTCATGGACTAAAACTAAATGCCAAGAAATTAATAATAGTATCCTTCAGGAAGTCATCCACCCCTGGTAACTATCATATTAAGAACACACTCCTAAAAGTTGACCCAGTAGTCAGGGGCTTGGGGAACATATACACAGTAATCTAGTTTTTGACCACCATGTGTCTACAGTAGTTAGGAAATAAGTCTATGTTGTACAATGTATAAACAACGGTATGGCATCTAGGTTCACAGAGGCCATTGTTTCACTGTATTCAGCATTCATCAGACCTCTCATTTAGTCCAATGCCTCCTTTGGTGTACATCTAATCAGGCACATCCAACAACTGGAATGTCCACAGTGGTTCCTCTCTAAAAGAATACAGGGTGTAATTAACACATTACACATGGTGTGATTAACATGTCCTGTGTGGGCAGCCTGAAGGTCCTATCCCTGTATTCTGTCTCCTACAGGCTGTTGAAGGGAGCTCTATGCCTGGCATAGAAGGCATTGTCAGATCCCACCCTGATGGACCACCTGCATATCCACAAAACAAACAGCACCAGATTTACCTGTTCTAAAGAATTGAACCTTGCCTGTAATATAAATAGGACCTGCTTGAGAGAAAGGTATGTATCCCATAAACTACTCTATCTCTGAAACAGGTTTCTCATCCATGTAAAGTAGAGTTTCTTCCTAACCCAATTCAAGTGCATCTTGTTCAATTGGATGGAGAATGGGAAATTCATCCCTGGTTTGGCACCTATGTCTCTAATATACACAGGCAACCTGTAAATGTCTCCTCTTCCAGGCCCCTGCTTGTAAATGTTTCATCTTCCAAGCCCCTGTTTACATTTATTAAGGGTACTGGAGCTTGTCAGAGATTTGGGATGACTGGCTAGGCTTAGAAAGGCCCTTGTGGTCATTAGCCTACTACACATCCATGAACCTATGAACCTAAGGTATTGTATGCCCTTGTAGTCATATGCATAGATTTAGCAGTCCCTTCTGGAGAAAAATGTAGTGACAAATGTAAAAACACCCCCTTGGTGGTCAATCAACATAAAAAAACTTAAAAAAATCTCCTTAAGCTATACAATAAGGCTAAAACTAATCAGTGTGAGTATAGTGTAAAAAGTCTCAGCAAAAAAAAATGAAAAGCACTATAAGGTCCAGCAAGGCATCCTACAAATGGAGACTAGCATCAGAGGGAAAGGATAACTATAAATCCTCCTTTATTATTTTTAGCTATGTTAGAAAACTAAAAAATAGTCAATAATGCTCTGAACCTTTACATAATAGATCTCCCCTTTCCAACCCAAATGACACTGCAGATGTATTAGGCAATAAGTTTACTACTAACTTTTCTCTTAAACCCCTTTTCAAACAGTGCTTACTGTGGAATCTATCCCATCCCCACCCCCAACCATCACCAAGTAACATGTCCTTGATGTGCTTTTGCTTTTAAAGACCTAAAATACTGTTTCTGTGGATCCTAATAACACATTTGGTTGTTTAATAAACAATTTTAAACATGCTCTCAAACTGCTCCTTAAAATATTTAACATAAGCTTAGTCTCTGAGTATGTTCCAAAATGATTTCACATTGCTATGTGACCCCTGCCACAGACCCTGGAAATTACAGACCAGTCATCCTCATGATCTGTAAATACATGGATCATATTGTGATGATATTAGGTACTGCCAGATATGCCAGGAGAAGTAGGGCAGTGGATGTGTAACATATGCCAGCACAGCTAGCTGGAAGTTTTGTAAAGAATTATTTGTTATTTAAATAGCAAACTGATTCTTATAGATGTTTGTGCTGGAAATGTATTTGTAAAGCTGCTTGTGTTAAAAGTGTATCAACAGTGTGCCCTGCTGGAAAGAAAGGAAATGTACATGTATTATTGTAACTGTTTAAAGGTATATGTTTTAACAGAGGATACTGGAAGAGAAGAGGTTAAGCTCAGTCCCAGCCAGCTTTGGAAAATGTCTGAAATAAAATTAGGCCACAAGGACTGTATCTTACAGTACTGATTGCAGCCAGAGACAAAACGTCTGGGAGAAACCTGGCTTAGTAGGTCTGTAGGATGAGTATAAGTGTTAAAATTGTTATATGACTTCCAGGAGCTGCAGCAGATCTGAGCAAAGCTCTGTGTGTATGGTAACACATAGGTACTAAAATCCTGGCAGCTTCTAGTGTTGGAAACAGAGTCAGATGACCAGATGTGATGTCATTCTGTAAGATATCCCAGAAATAATATTTAGATATTATATTGAGAAGTCTGTCAGTCAGACCGAGCAGTTTGTGTCTTGGAACCTGACATAGAAGGATCCTTCACCTACTTCATCTTGGCTTGTTCTAGTAAGTGAACCAGGGAATAGCAACTCTTTAGATTAGTCAGAAAAATATAGTGAGAATAGTTTAGTATTGTTTTTCCTGTAACTGTGGGAACCTTTCCAGCTGTCTTATTTTTGCTATTTCCTGTGATTGAAACACTGGTGTTTAATGTACATAGATATTTCATATTTTCATGTTCTTTTATTATTTATTATTAAATATATTTAAACTTTTCATTGTGGCTGGTCCTTTTGGAAAATATTTAAGCTTTAAGAGTATTTGCACACATTTATTTATTGATAACTGTGGCCACTCCTAAAAGCCTGGCTGTGTTGCCAACATTATCATTTGTATTAATATTAATTTCACTCAGTATAATTGGATACCATTTTAAGAGCCTTATAATAACTGACTAGTGGTGGTGAATCTACCTTATAGTCTGGGCAAATGTGTGAAAATTAAATCTCAAAGAGTGTGTGTGTTAGCTACTTGGAGCAGGGACAGAAAGCACTGGTTTCACAGAGAGGGTGCTGGAAGACTTGGCTTGGACACTCAACTGAGGACCAAACCCTACAGCTTTGCCAGTGGGGAGCCATACTGGAGACCTGGGGAGAGACGGAGAGAGAAACCCAGACCCCAGGCTGAGTATGTGCCCTGTGTGCTTTTAAGGGAAACTGTGCTTGATGCACAGAGGTCTGCATCTGGAAATACTGAGTGTATCCATTTTTGTTCCAAGTGAACATCCCTCTCCAGTGTCAGTGGTGAGGATTCAAGCTCCTTCATTAATGGCCCAGATAGGGGGGGGCATCACATATTGCAGAGTGGGGACTTCACACATATCATTACTGATCTCATTAATTATGATATCAAGAATCTTATTAGCACTGACTCACAAAAAGTTGGACTTATATATCATACTTGTAATATTTAAAACTTCTTTGAGAGGGTTAGTCAAGTGATATATAGTGGCTGTGCTGTTCATACAGCTTATTTCAGTCTAGCCAAGGTATTAAATATCATTCCACATGCCACAGTTGCAGGCAAGCCTTTTGTCTTAAACATTGATCCTTATGTAGTAAGATGGATAGTGAACTGGCTTAAACACAGAACATACACTGCACACATGGCAGGTAACCAGTGGAGTCCCACGTTGTCTGTGTAAAATCCCTTACTGTTGAGTATCTATTTCTCTGACCTCAAAACTGATTATCAGGACTTCCAGCTGACCAAATCTGTTAACCGTAACCAGGTATAACTGCCAAAATGTTTGCAGACATTGATTCCCTTCAAAAAATAATTTACCCTAGTTAATACCTGGTATATGCAGAATGGAATTAAATTAAAAGCTACAAAATGCAACATTGTCTCCTTTGGAAAAGAGCAATTACCTACAATTTACCATATTTACAACACTCCATTATCAAGATAAAAGATAGTGAGACCTGGGCATCTGGAAAGATACTTCCCCTCTCCTTTGATCACCATGTTGCAGTTGTAGTTAGGAAATCCTTCTGTTTATCACAACTAATTGCCAAAGATATTTCATCTAGATTCAAGAAAGTTATCATTCCCCTATATTCAATCTTGATCAGACCCATTATACAGTACAGCACTTCCTTTGGTATCTACTTCACCAAAAATAAAAAAAAATAAAAAAATAAAAATTCAGAGGTTCCTAACTAAGAAGATCTCTAGACTTAAAAATCTTAGTTACCAGGACAGGCTGGAATCTCTGTCACAGTACTTGTACTCTGTGTCTTATAGACTTGTGAGGGGTGACTTGTGCCTTGCTTAGCTCACCATTTGAGATCCTGTGGTCCTTAACCACTTGTTTCTCAGTATGTTGAATTGTGCGGCTAACACAAGAACCAGAGATTTGAATCCTTGTTGGTAATTAAATAAAGGTCATTAGATGGATAGATTCATTACTCAATGCCCCCCCTCCTGTGGAATAAACCTCCACTGCAAGGTAAAGCAATGCAATTTAATATCCTCCATCAAAAGTAACCTGGACAACTGCCTGGATACCCTCAAATGTATGCCTATATAAAAATCACTTCATCCTTCTCAAGATGGAAGGTAAAACCTGAAGGTGGATATTTGGCAAGCTGTACATGATGATTAGACTAATTAGCCTCTTGATCCTCGGCATGTGTTATGTTGGATATACTCACTGAAATGTGCCTTCTTCTCAAGGTGCAGCCAAGCTGGTTAAATCTGCAGGAGCTGTGAGTGAACATTAGCACGACTCATAGCTGGGTTCAGGTTAATGCTGTTGTACAATGTCTAAAAATTTATATATCTGCTTCTATCACTTTCATACATTTTCATTTACTCTGTTTTAATGGTGCTGGAGAAAAAAGTTCTGATATCATACATGCATATGTTGTAACTTCTATTCCTCTTTTTCTTGTCAAATTTTAGTTGTGAAAATATGCATGTCATGCATTATTCAACCACAGATGTTTTTGTCTCAATACTTTGAGTGCTGTTGTCTCTGTAACTACTTTGTGGGTGTCCATGTTGTGTTGAAGTCAGGTGTGTACTAATGCAGGTTAGGGTATTTACAGGAAGCATATGGTTCTGCTGATTGGTTTTGTTTTGTATATGTTTGCTTTTAAGCAGTTTTTTATAAATGTTTAAGTGAATCACTTGTTCACATATAAACACTGTTTATTTAGGTTTACCTTTATATCGTCAATCACACTTCGTTGACTGGCCACTTAATTGACTCATTTAAGCGAACAAAAACCGCAAAAAAATTTAAATGTCGAAAATATGTCGAATTTCGACATTTCCGGCTGTGCCACACCTCCACACCAGTGCTACCATGGGTCAAAAAGGGGCGAGGTTTTGTCGTTCGGTTATTCGACTTTGGAGACATTCGCACTTTGGTATTCGCAGACGTCGTTTCGCCCATATTGGGATAGACAATGTAAAGGTAAACCATTTATTTATCACTGTTTTATAGGTTCATAGGTGTATACTGGGTTAACGACCACTAGGGCCCCTATTAGCCTAGCCATGCAACCCAAATGTGACCCACAAATTTGATTTATATAAGAAGTGATTTATTGACTGCCTCTTTCCATCACAGACATAGGTGCTAGACCAGGGATGAACTTTCGATTACCCATCCACTGGTGCAAGCTGCACTCAAATAGGAACAGGGAGGAACTCTACTTTGCACGGATGAGGAGTCTGCTGCAGAGAATGGGAATTCTCTGAAAAATATATCTGTCTGTCCAAAATGTCCTATTTTTGTCGCAAGCAAAATTTAGGTCTTTTACTCTAGTAGTTCTAATTCTATTTGTTTTGCAGATTTGCAAAAGATTCATCAAGACAGGGTCCAGAGATACCTTGTATGCCAGGCAAAGATCACCTCTTGGATGTCTGTATGATACCAACTAAAGAGACTTGGCTTCGAAGCAACCAGCATAAGATATTGTGTTGACTCCCTGTATTTTTTTGTAAGGAAACTTTGAGAACATTCCAGTTACTGCATGTGTCTGTTCAGGTACATACAGAAGAGGGTATTATACTCCATGATGGGTCTGATGAGGGCTGACTCTGCTGGGTATGGTGTTATGATGACCTCTCTGGACCTAGATGCTATGTCCTTGCTTATAAGTTGAGCAACATAGAAGAATTTTCTTACTACTCTAGACGCATGTTGGTCAAAGGCTAGGCTATTGTTTACATGGGTTTCCAGATCCCTGACTAGTGAATCAACTTTTAGGGGTGTTTTTTTATGATGTAGTTACCCGGGGTGGCCAACTTCCCAAAAGGAAGTGTGTGTTTATTTTTATTTTATTTATTTTAGTTTACATTTGTTTACCGGGAAAATCCAGCTGGACCAGGTCCATTTTCAGTGGAGGCCAGGGGAGAAAAGCTCCACAATTAAGTAGAAGCTAATACAATGAGAAATATACAAAATGGTAATACAGAAGATTAATTACAAGCAGAGATATTCATTAATTTGTAGGTTAACATGCATTGCAGGACTGAAATACATTTAGATTAATATTTACAAAGGTAGTATCTACTGTTTACAGTTTTAGTAAGTATGCACAGAAAGGAGTACAAAGAACAATGTGGCATATTCTAAGAGTATGTATTTCTATGTGAATATAATAGTGTGTATTCTAGACTGGAGTAATTTGGTGGAAGAGAAGAGAAGGTATAGAGATTGTCAAGTGATACAAGGGCAGATCCAAGTTGTCCTGAGATGAGATTTGAGTAATTTTTTGAAGTTTGTGTTTGTTGTTATGGAGGTTATATTAGTGGGAAGATTGTTCCATTTTTTAGCCATGATGTGGGAATAAAGGGCTTTTCCTGCAGTGTTGTTAGCAGTAGTAATGCTGAGAATGGGTTTATTGGATGAGCATAGAGAGCGACTGGAAGAGTGGGAGGTTAATAGCTGACTGAGGGCTGGAGTTTTGCTGGGTAGTTTTTGATGTTAAAGGCGTAGGTGAGTTGTTGGTAAGCTAGTAAGTTAGGAAATTCAAGACATTGAATTTCTTTTATTATAGGTTCATAGGTTCATAGGTAGGTACTAGGCAATCGGCCCTAGGGCCCATACAAGCCTAGCCAAAAAATGTATCCTGGCTTTCGCCACCCAAGAAAATTATTTTCCTGTGCCCTTGTCGAGCAGAGCCACTACTTGGCAGTGATGAGTTCTAAAGGGGGAATTGTTAGCAAATTTGGCAATTTTGCTATAGCATGACTCTAACTTATCCAGATCTGATTTTCTAGTGTGGGTTAGGATTGGTGCGGCATAAGTAAGTGTTGATAGGAGGTGAGTTTGAGCTAGGGTGATTTGTGCTTTTGCTGTGAAATAGTGTTTGTGCCTGTATTGGGTTCCCAATTTTTTGTGAACTTTTTGAATGGTTTGTGCTATGTGAAGATCGAAAGATAGGTTGTTGTCTTTTTCAACTCCTAGGAGTTTTGTGTGGGTGGGTGGATGGAGAGATGATAGTGCCATTCCTAGATGAGATAGAGAAAGTAGAGGGGGTGGGTTTTGTTTTATTAGGGGTGAACAGCAAAAGTTTGGTTTTGTTAGGATTAAGAATAAGTTGGATATCAGTAATCCAGGTTTCAGTAGCAGAGAATGATTCTTGGGCTAGGTGTTGTAGGGTTTTGACAAATGGGGCTGTGCAGATGAGAGTGGAATCATCTGCGTACTGAATTAGTGAGGCATGCTTGGAGGAGATATATAGATTGTTTGTAAAGATAGAGAAAAGTAGTGAGCCTAATATTGACCCTTGAGGTACTCCTGTAGAGTTAGGGAGAGGAGGGGATAGGTCATTGTGCCATTGTACAGATTGTTGGTACTGAGTTTTAAGCCATGGCTTTGGTACCAAGTGTTTATCTGTGTTATACCTTCCTAAAAATGCTCTTATTTTTGGGGGATTCAATCACTGCTCCCAGTTTGAAATCGTCTGCGAACCTGTTTAGCCAGTGGCCTATGATACTTGTGACAATTTCTTAAGCTGCTGCTGGTGAGGACTATAAAATAACAGTGCTTACTTTTTTATTAATATTATATTTGGGAGTACAACAGGAGCTGTTCATTTATCTGAAATGTCTGAGACTTTGTTATATGAGTAGTATTAAAGTTTACTGATGCAAAAAAGATATCTTGCTCAATTGCACTGTCTGAAAAAAGTGGCCTTTATGCAATATAGCTTACTGTCATGCCTTCAGATGCAGTTTGATACTCAGAATAAAGCAGAGTGCCTTGCACACCTGAGATGGGATAAAATGTACAGCAATACAATATTTCTAGGCAACATGGCCCCACCATGTTAAAATAATACTAAACAAAAAATGTATTTTTAGCTATGGTGGTAACAAGAACTGTCATCATACCTAATGAACATGTTACTATAGACTGCTGTTCCTCAGTTTATATGTTCTTAGGAACACAACTGCTGATCACATGGCTTTGCTATTATGCTATAAAATATTGCAGACAGAAGATCACAAGACAGATTCATAAAGGTTACTACAAAGTGTACATTATGTGCACACAATGTAAACTTTCTGAGCGAATAGACAGCACAAACATTGTGGTAGTGTTATTCTCAAATTCAGAAAGTATATACATTGCGGTAACATTTAAGAATTTGGCCTCACATCTTTATGTTGCTCATGTTTTACTATTTTGAAGTGTGGTTTGTCAATAACTGTACCAGCGCTCAGTTCATAGGTAATTACTAGGCTTGCAGTCCAGGGAACAACTGAGGTGCCTAGCCCAAACTCCCAGGTAACCATGAGAACTGTCTGGTTAAGTAACTTGCTCAAGGTCACACAGTAGGCAAATGAAGGCTGTGGGAATCAAACCCTGTACCACAGTACCACAGGCATTGTGCTTGTTACTGGCATCAGGAATTAGAGAGGAGAGAAAGGTTATGCTTTATTTTTGTTTTAACCCTTTCACTGCCCTTCCACAGTGCACAATGCCAGTGTCATAAGTTAGGAGATAGGGATAAAATTACAATAAAGTGTTCTAGCTACAGTCACGTGCTGCAAAGTCATTAGATTTGTTCTGTAAAAGTTCCTAGAAAGCAATTGCAAACATTAACTTTAGTACAAAAAACACCATCAGCTGGTATGCCTGATGCAGTTATTCAAGAATCTGGAGTACAGCACATCAGAGGGGCAGACAAAGAAGTTATATTTCTTCAATCTCAGCTGTGGTTCAACTAATCAGTCCAGGGCTAGTGGACTAAGCTACCACTGATGTCACCACCTTCTGTTTGTGTGTGTGTGTCTCTGTGTGTGTGTGTGTGTGTGTGTGTGTGTGTGTGTGTGTGTGTGTGTGTGTGTGTGTGTGTGTGTGTGTGAGAAAGTGTGTGTGTGTGTGTGTGTGTGTGTGTGTGTGTGTGTGTGTGTGTGTGTGTGTGTGTGTGTGTGTGTGTGTGTGTGTGTGTATGTGAATGTATGTGAGTGTGTGTGTGTGTGTGTGTGTGTGTGTGTGTGTGTGTGTATGTATATATATATATATATACATATATGAGAAACAGAGAGAAAAGGAGATAGTGTGAGTATCATGTGAGGGACAGACAACTCATCCAGGATGTTCTCTGCCTTACTATCTCTCTCTCTCTCTCTCTCTCTCTCTCTCTCTCTCGTGCAGACACACACACACACACAGACACACACACACACACACACACACACACACACAAACACATAGCACTTGCATGCAAGTCATTACAAGAATGGTTACAACGTACTTATCAGGAAAACTTTAATCTGAAACACTTTCTCTCTCTCCCTCTATCTGTTTAGCTATTGGATTGGTATACATTTTTGACTGAATAAAGTATTAATTAGACATTGTAACATTTTTTTCCTTCTGTTATCTTTGCAGGTCTATATAAATCAAACATCTGATTATGCTCACAAGACTGGTAGTATTGTAACTTTGTAACTTTCAGAATGTTGCATAATAGCCTCAATGCAACTAATTGACTGCTTCAGGCTTTGTTTTACCCCGTGACATCTGCCCCAGTGTTTTCTAATCTTGATGACTCCTTTCTGCACTTTCTGTACTACAGTAAACAAAAATAGGTGAGGTACAACAAAGATAAGGGCAAAGTGAAAAGCATTGCCCTGCATGTATCTGACTCTACAGATGTGGCTGGCTGCCAGCATATATAACCCCTGGAAGTTAACCTATCATTGTGCTGCCATGATGTTGCAATCTGTACTTTGAGAAACAAACACTCGCTTAAGCAGTAAAAGCACTGTAAAAATGCTTTGATTTAACTTTGCTGTAGAAGCTATCAGACATGATCACTCAGTGAAATTATCAGACACAACCACCCAAGGTCTTAGCTCAACTTATAACACATCGTGAACCTTCGGTAGAATTTCAGTAACTGCTGCTTGGTTAAGCACTTTTTCAGCATTGTTTACCCAGCACTCTAAAACCTTTAAAATGTTGATATCCTTCTCTGTGTTGCTACTAAACTACTGCTGTTTCATGGCGTAGACATTTCTGCATCAGTGGCCATGTGAACTGCTTTCAAATTTAAAAGAATCTAAGGATAAACTTTTTAACACTGGTTCACAGTTTACTTTGTTCATTTCCTAAAATATTTTGCTCTTGATAAGAATTAGTGTGGCCTTATGGAGCTGCCTAAACTTCTTGAAAACAGTAAGAGAACCTCCAGTGATTTGTTTGTAATTTCTGGCTAATATAAAAGCATTGCTTTATGCAACAATACTAAACTTATTTCTTTCATCTAATGGTCTAACTTTTATGACACAAAATTCAAAGTTCAAAGTCTTAGCATCCAAGTTTAGCATGTCTGTGATGTTATCGAAAACACCATTTTCATGGCAAATTATGTGTACATGCACACTGTCTTCCAGATCTGTACTGATTTGGAACAAGATGTCACTCAAGTGATCAGCAGTTTGTCAATACTCTTTCTGTAAAAATTAGCCAACCAAACAGAACAAAAAACACCTCCACGCAAGTGGGGAGGGGGGGGGGGGGCCTCTATGACCCTTCTCTAATAAACCAAATTTCAATGTGACTAAACTTTGGACAAAATTTAGATCAAAGTGTGTCAGATTACAGTTCAATTAGCAAACCTCAACTGAATGACCATCACTGAGTAATTTGCAAATCAAGTGATCAGATACTTTAGAAACATATCCCGCATTGACTGATTACATCCATTAAGTACCCATGAGGCATCATGATTTAAAAATGTTGGAGGAGTAACCCTTGTCAGGAGCCATTCCATGGCACCTTCTGTTGCTAGAAATGTGTAACACAATAAGCCACTGGTGTTTATTACCAAAGGAGCATTCATGGTGTCTAATGATAGTATGTTCTATCTTATCAAAGCAGCATTCATGGTGTCTAATGATACGTATGCTCTAGCTTACCAAAGCAGCATTCATGGTGTCTAATGATACGTATGTTCTAGCTTACCAAAGCAGCGTTCGTGGTGTCTAATGATACGTATGTTGTTAACAAAGGAGCATTCATGGTGTCTAATGATACGTATGTTGTTACCAAAGCAGCGTTCATGGTGTCTAATGATACATATGTTGTTACCAAAGCAGCGTTCATGGTGTCTAATGATACGTATGTTGTTACCAAAGCAGCATTCATGGTATCTAGTGATACATATGTTGTTACCAAAGGAGCGTTCATGGTGTCTAATGATACGTATGTTGTTACCAAAGAAGCGTTCGTGGTGTCTAATAATACGTATGTTGTTACCAAAGAAGCGTTCGTGGTGTCTAATAATACGTATGTTGTTACCAAAGGAGCGTTCATGGTGTCTAATGATAGTATGTTCTATCTTATCAAAGCAGCATTCATGGTGTCTAATGATACGTATGCTCTAGCTTACCAAAGCAGCATTCATGGTGTCTAATGATACGTATGTTCTAGCTTACCAAAGCAGCGTTCGTGGTGTCTAATGATACGTATGTTGTTAACAAAGGAGCATTCATGGTGTCTAATGATACGTATGTTGTTACCAAAGCAGCGTTCATGGTGTCTAATGATACGTATGTTGTTACCAAAGCAGCGTTCATGGTGTCTAATGATACGTATGTTGTTACCAAAGCAGCATTCATGGTATCTAGTGATACGTATGTTGTTACCAAAGGAGCGTTCATGGTGTCTAATGATACGTATGTTGTTACCAAAGAAGTGTTCGTGGTGTCTAATAATACGTATGTTGTTACCAAAGAAGCGTTCGTGGTGTCTAATAATACGTATGTTGTTACCAAAGGAGCGTTCATGGTGTCTAATGATACGTATGTTGTTACCAAAGCAGTGTTCATGGTGTCTAATGATACGTATGTTGTTACCAAAGCAGCATTCATGGTATCTAGTGATACGTATGTTGTTACCAAAGGAGCGTTCATGGTGTCTAATGATACGTATGTTGTTACCAAAGAAGCGTTCTTGGTGTCTAATAATACGTATGTTGTTACCAAAGAAGCGTTCGTGGTGTCTAATAATACGTATGTTGTTACCAAAGGAGCGTTCATGGTGTCTAATGATACGTATGTTGTTACCAAAGCAGTGTTCATGGTATCTAGTGATACGTATGTTGTTACCAAAGCAGCATTCATGGCATCTAGTGATACGTATGTTGTTACCAAAGGAGCGTTTATGGTGTCTAATGATACGTATGTTGTTACCAAAGAAGCATTCGTGGTGTCTAATAATACGTATGTTGTTACCAAAGAAGCGTTCGTGGTGTCTAATAATACGTATGTTGTTACCAAAGGAGCGTTCATGGTGTCTAATGATACGTATGTTTTTACCAAAGCAGCATTCATGGCATCTAGTGATACGTATGTTGTTACCAAAGGAGCGTTCATGGTGTCTAATGATACGTATGTTGTTACCAAAGCAGCATTCATGGCATCTAGTGATACGTATGTTGTTACCAAAGGAGCGTTCATGGTGTCTAATGATACGTATGTTGTTACCAAAGCAGCATTCATGGCATCTAGTGATACGTATGTTGTTACCAAAGGAGCATTCATGGTGTCTAATGATACGTATGTTGTTACCAAAGCAGCATTCATGGCATCTAGTGATACGTATGTTGTTACCAAAGGAGCGTTCATGGTGTCTAATGATACGTATGTTATATCTGCTATATTGTTAATACAAAACTTATAAACTTATTATTCTACTAATTTTTGTCCATAGAGTCATAGGTGTTTTCTAGGCTAATGACCACAAGGGCCTTTTTAAGCCTAGCCATGCATTCCAAATCTCTGACAAGATCTGATACTCTTGATAAGTGTAAGCATAGGCCTGGGAGATGATTCAATTACAGGTTACCTGTGTCCATTAGAGACACAGTTGCCAAACCAGGGATGAATTTCCGGTTTTCCATCCAATTGTCCAAGTTGTACTTGAATTGGGTTAGGGAGGAACTCTGCTTCAGTCTGCTGTTATGTTTATAACAGCAATATTTAAATGATGTCCATGATTTTAGTCCTTTGCCCCCCACCAATAATGTTTGGCTTTGTCCAGAATTCTTAAGCAAAGAAATTTAAGAGTATTCTAGTCAAACAGAATTTGGATGACTGGATGGAAACTGCAACTTCACCTCTGGTTTAACATCCATGCCCCTCATGGATATGGACAACAAATAAATGTCTCATCACTTCCTTATTCTGCCCACTTGTAGGTTATTCTTACACAAAATTTAAGAATAAGCATTACCATGACAATGGAAGCCTAGGCTTTGTAAGATTCTCACATATCAATATCCTAATAATTACCTATGAAGCTGTGACTGATGTGCAGCCAAGGTAGGCCAAACAGTCGAGAACCAAACACCAATCGCGAAGGAGTAAGAGATGAAAGAAAGAAGGGGAGAAAACCATTCAGATGGACCAGAATGGCAAAGGGCAGATCAACAGATATGTGGTGGGCAGTGAAGATCAATGAATAAATAAGGAGACCTGAAAGGGGACAGGAGGTGTGAGGGATGTACAAGGTAGAGATGGGAGTAGTAGATAGAAGACAGGAGAGTAGTGTAGCAGCTGAATGGATTGAAGCTGTGTATATTGTGGGATGTATTACATGTTAGATGTTGTGTATGTTGTGGGATGTATTACGTGTTAGATGTGAGACATAAAATGCTACATTTATAAGACCATTTAGTCATTAGATTTGGTCAACCTTTTGAAGGCAGCATTACTGGATTTTTTTTAACTTCGAGGGATACCATGTTCCATAAAGACAGAGAAGAATATGTACTATTGTTAGGGTCACAAAAATGAGTCTGGCCTCTGCTAATTGGAGACTGTGGGTAGGGTACTACCATTAAAACTCTTCATCAGGCAATGGGTATTTATAGTGATAGAAAAACATATGCTCTAGTGTAATTCATATTAGACATTGTTGGAACTTTGACTACTCACAGAACATAGTTGTAATGAGATTGTGACTCCACATAAAGCAGTCAAGTGTATTGTATACGTGTTCTGTGTTATGAGTCATGATAACGCGTTGCCTAGTAAAGATAACAACATGCACTAGAAAGGAAGAGGATTCGTCCTATAGAAAAGAAGCCCAAATTCTCATGAAATCTTTGACTCTGAATAACTTTCACTTCATTTTGCTCATTCTTTTTTTGGAAGTATTAAAGATTGTATTGTGGAAAAAGATCCAGGTGGTAGCACAGAATGCAGCAATTAAAACATGTAGCAGTGACAGCAGACAAAAAAAGAACAGCAGCAGCAAA
This sequence comes from Protopterus annectens, assembly GCF_019279795.1. Classification (NCBI taxonomy): domain Eukaryota; kingdom Metazoa; phylum Chordata; order Ceratodontiformes; family Protopteridae; genus Protopterus; species Protopterus annectens. Next base: position 540,211,816 of record NC_056742.1, on the reverse strand, counting down.
CTATAAGTAAAACTGTTTTTAAAAGGAAGAGAAGGCCAACTGTGAGAATAAGAACAAAAAAAATAACACTGTAATAACAGGTATTATATATAGATTCATAGGTTAGTACTAAGCTAACTGCCCTTGCGAGCCATTTTTAAGCCTAGCCAATTATCCCTTGTGAGACTCAAACCCTGCACCTTGTGTTTGTAAGGCAAACACCTTAACCATTAGGCCACCCTCCCAACAATTTAATAACTGTTCTGGGTTTTATAGCTCAAGAAATTCAGTCTTTTATACATATTAGCACAGAGAATTTTTGTTACTTAACATTTGAAACTGATGGACTAATGATGACATTTCTGGATCTGTGAAACAAGAACGTTTATCTATGGAACAATTATTGGTTTTCTGGTACTAACTTGAATGTTAAAAAAATGTTACGTGGCAATATAGAATAGATGAAATGGAAGAAGATGATATTAAAAATGCATGCAGGTTTGTGTATGACTGTTGATAATACTGTGAAAGTTAGAGATGAGAGAATGGGGTTTATATTAGAAACCCAAAAGCCAAATTAAGCGAATATGTTATATCGACACATAAAGGTCGATGTATGAAATGAGCGAACAATGTAAATGGCGAAAGGAAGAACGCCAAACGTATTTCCTTGGGTAGCAGGGCGATCGTGGGGATGAGGAAATAAATCCTTTTCCCCACTGTAGTGCGGTCACGGAGTTGGTATACTTAAGTAGGGGGTGTGTGGGGGGTGCAGGGGGGCTTGCCCCCATGCAAAAACATTTAGAAAAGTGTTTTAGTTTAGGTTTTTTGCGTTGGGTTTAACTTACCTGTATGGCACTGTTGCTTCGGGTATCACCTTCAAAGTTCTCCCTTTTCACCATTTACATTGTTCGCTCATTTCAAACATCGACTTTTATGTGTCGATGAATTCGTATTCGCTTAATTTGGCTTTCGGGTTTCCAATATAGAACCAAGAGAATGTTATGGAATGGAGGGTGGAGGTTGGAAACTGTTTTGAAATGTGAAGAAAAACATGATGAAACAAGTGCCAAGTGGTATTTTTGCGGCAAGCTATAGAAGGACATTAAGATATGCTGGCCAGCCTAAATCATGTTTCTTTTGTGGGAACTTCTCATAGATTCATAGATTGGGGTCTATATCACATCATTGAATCACTAATAATTGAATGCCTCTTCATAGAAGAACTATTCAGCAAAAGAACTATTCATCGAAGAAACTTTTCAGTGAAAACTTTCCTAGGGCAAAATGGTTGGCCACCATCTCCAATTTTACTTCTTCAGAGTTGGTATATTTAGTTGTGAGGTGAGGGCCATAGCCCCCCACATTGGGGGGTGTGGGGGGTGTAGCCCCCCCACTTGCGTAGGTGTTAAGTTTTTTTTGTTTTTTTTTTCAGTCCCTAGGGTGGACCACTGTAAGTTTTCCCTAGGAAAGTTTTTGCTGAAAAGTTTCTTCAATTAATAGTTCTTTCACTGAATAGTTCTTCAATGAAGAGGCATTCGATTATTAGTGATTCGATGATGTGATATAGACCCCACAGATTGTTACTAGACTAATGACCTGGGGGGGCTTTTAAGCCTAGCCATGTTTTCCCAAAAGAATAATGATGTCCTGCATCCAAATCCTGTAGGACATTGAGAACCAGGCATTTATAAGCTGCCACTACCCATAAGGGACATGGGTGCCAGGCCCAGTGTAAAATTCCTATTTCCCATGCACTTAAACTGGGTAATAGACAAACTCAGCTTCATGTGAAGCCTATTCCAAAGGAAGGGGAGTCTCTGGAACACATATCTGTTTCTCCAGCATGTTCTGCTTATGTCACAGATAAAATTCTTTCTTGTGTCTTCCTTCACACAAAATAAATACATTCTTCCCACTTTCTTTTTATATGGTGTGTTCCCATGTACTGGAAACTTATTTATTAACAGCATCCTTGGGAAATTCTGATACTCTACCATCTTGGTTCACTCCTTTTTCCTTACTTTAATGGTTTTAATCACTTCTTCTTGCCAATTTCCCCATGGATTTATTAGTTGATATTGTTTCATCATATTGCTTTACCGCATCCTTCTCTATTTCCCTACATCATCGATTTTTATTTTCCACGTTACTATTTTTTTAATAATTTTTAATTTCTTCGTTTACATATTCATTTTCTCTTTTTCTTATTCTTATTATTTTCCACAATGTTTTGTACTTATATTTATTCATTTTCACTATTATTTTCTCATTCTCTTCCTTTATGTACTTTAATACTCTATAAAATAAAATTACACTCGAAACAAACTAAAACCAAGTAAAAAAATCGACACCAAGAATCCAGCTGAAGACAATAAATCCAAACACAGGACTGCAAACGATAGTTAGTTAAGCGCTTTCACATGAGCTTCATCAGAACAAAATGTTTTCATTCAAAATCCTTTATAAATGGTTATCAATTAAGTCACATGACATTCTTAAAGAAACCATCATGTATAAATACTGAATGTATATAAATGTGTACAAATACAAAAAAGTATAATAAAATATAATACTGTAATGTAATAACAATTACAATATAAATATACATTAAATTAAAATACTCTAAGATATAAATATATATATATCTACATTTTTGTAACTACACTGTAATATAGTATAATGTTAATAATAATGATAATCAGCTTGGTGAACTACCTGTTTCTGGCCATCTGTAAAAAACATTTCATATTGATAGTACCATTAAGGCCAGGAGATTCATCAGCAATCAAAACAATTTGCCACAGACTTTCTCTACACTCTAGGAAAGTCTTGTCGTCACCAGAAAACAGATCTAAATTCACTCTTTCCAAAACGAAAAAAGAAAATTTCTTAGAAAGTGCACATTCTGCAGCATGAACTGCCAAGGCATTATTACCATCTTTTTTTCTTATGGCTAAACAGTGCTCATAAATCCTCTTGTTTAAAGCTCTTATGGTTTTGCCAACATAAAACTTCTGGCATGTGTCACATGTAGCGCAATACACTACATTAGTAGTGTTACAAGTGTAACGGCCCCTAGCCAAAAACCTTCTTCCCAGATGTTTAAATTCAATGCTAGACACATTACTCATAAACCAACACTGTTTACATCTACCACAAGAAAAACTTCCAACAGAACAGGTCACCGAGCTCAAAACCACCTGATTGTTCCTACTCTCCAAAATATGTTTAATACTGGTGATCTTCTTATAGGAGAAAAAAGGTCTGTCACCCAAAATCTTTGCAAGTTCAGTATTACCCATTAATACCTTCCAATGGTCCAATAAAATTTTTCTTATATAAACCATCTTGTTGCATACTGGAATGGCAAATGCTAAAGAAAAATTTGAAAAACCTTTGTTTTGAACACTAGGGGACAATCCCCTAGAAGTGTCACTGATGCTCAAAATGGGACAAGCAGAAGTGTCTCTAAGTACCAATACTTCCTGAACTATCTTTTTGAGCCAAACCAAATCATAACCCCTCTCTAGAAAAAACTGTAACAACCTGTCCACCTCATTTGAAAAGACTGAGTGCTCTGTAGTCAACCTACTGAGACATATAAATTGACCTTTGACCACTCCACTCTTCTTATGAACAGGATGCAGACTTTCTATGTGTAAATACTGATTAACAAAAGTGGTTTTCCTAAATATTTGATTCTTAAATCTCAAGGAAGTAATGTCAAAAGTGAGATGTAAGTCTAAAAAATCTATAGACTCACCAAAACTTCCAATAGTGAACTTCAGAAAAGTGGTGCTATGGTTCAGATGTTCCACAAAAGATAAAAAACTGCCATAATCACCCTTCCAGAGAAAAATCAAATCATCAATGTATCACCTATAATACAAAATATTGTCTAAAAAAAGGCAACACATAGAGATGTCTCAACTCCCAGAGGGCCATGACTATGTTGGCAAAAGATGGAGCAACTCTTGACCCCATAGCAACCCCAGATGTCTGCTGAAAAAAAACAGGTAGTTCACCAAGCTGATTATCATTATTATTAACATTATACTATATTACAGTGTAGTTACAAAAATTTAGATATATATATATATTTTTATATGTTACATTATTTTAATTTTATGTACATTTATATTGTAATTGTTATTACATTAGAGTATTATATTTTATTATACTTTTTTGTATTTGTACACATTTATATACATTCAGTATTTATACATGATGATTTCTTTAAGAATGTAAAGTGACTTAATTGATAACCATTTATAAAGGATTTTGAATGAAAAAATTGTTCTGATGAAGCTCATGTGAATAAAAGTGAGTGAAAGCGCTTAACTATCGTTTGCAGTCCTGTGTTTGGATTTATTGTCTTCAGCTGGATTCTTGGTGTCGATTTTTTATTTGGTTTTACATTAATACTCTATACAAGCTTATAGAAGCAGTGCAAACAACTGGATTTAGTAACCTCAATCCCCTTTCAGCTTCATGCATATACAACCCACCTCTTTTCATTGGGTTTAATCTCTGAATCCCATATGAAAGAAAACACCAGATGCACAATGTTCTTTACATATTTTTATAGGATCTTATAAACATATATACTATTTTTCCCATTAATGTAGAATTCACCAGATAAACCTTTTTTTTCCCGAATGCTACTCTATATGTCCTCAATAGAAGATGTATCTTTCATGTATTTTATCAAACTATTTAATTCCCTCATAAATACATCTTTTCTCCTAAATTTTATTCTTAGAAAGGACATTTCATTCATTGAAAAATACACACCCAAATTTTCACCACAACACCCACCCTTTTATCTTTATTCAAGGACATTCCCATTTATTTTAAATATCCATTCAGACAAGCAAGCACTTCCCTCATCCATATTTTGTTTTTCGCAATTAGAACTAAATTTTTGACAAACCTTCCCTTTTATACCATATATACTTTCCCAGTATCCCTCATCCTTTTTTCTGTTCTTCACCATATTATTCTAATAAAAAATTATAATCTATATTATTTAGTGTGATGGGTTTCTATTTTTTAATTTCATTCTTTTAATCTTTCTTCCATATAAAATTTAATATCCCACTACACAACTCTTCATAAACAATCCCTTCATTCAACCATTCAATCAGTCCTTTTACGAAATACAGACAGAGGGGTAATGTTTTCACTGAATCTGTCAGCCAGCAAGTTTGCTACATCTACGGCATTTGTGCATGTGGTGTCCTTGACCACCAGTTCTGAACAGATCTGGGTACTTCCTTTGAGGTTGCGGACATATGTGAAGAAGTCCTTATGATCATCTCTAGTATTTGTGTTTTGCATTTATGTTTTATTAATTCAGCAATGTATTATCTGGTCATATTTCTACCTGACTATTAATATTGTTATGTTTCACTCTATCTGTTTTCACAAAAAATAAATAAATAAAATATTTTATACAAAATTACAATATTCCTAGCCTGCTTCTTTCTTTCTTTTAATAATTATAATGTTTCAATAATAAACAGTACAAATAAGCATGTGACACATGCAAAAGTCTAAGGAAAATAAAGTGAGACCGAAAAATAGCATTTCTATCATAAAATGAAACCAGCATCTACAGAATGACAACGTTTCAATAAACCAATGTTCCTGCAGTAAATATGAAAGATGAGCTAGGTGAGTATAGGTAGAGGAAGTCGTACATCCACCAGCAGGCATGAGAAAATATAATCTTATAGGTCATCAATGGCAGCGCAAAAATTGAACTTTCAGAGCAACAAATTCCACATAGGTTACCCCATAGATAAGGGATTCTGATGGTTGAATAAAGAAATCTCTGTAAGTGCTTCCATAAAGATAGGGCTTCTTTTATTGAAAGCACACAATAATCTTATAGAGATCTGCTTTCATTTTGTCAGATAAAGTTTAACCCAAGCTGATGTTATGTAAACTGTGTTAAGCTTTTTCTGTTCAGAGATATGAAATAAGTATACCAACAAAAAAATTATACCATGTACAGTCCTTGCTGTTTTGAATGGTTGAGTATTTTTAAGACTACTTAACAGAGAGGCTGAAATGGGGTAGATCCATTTATCTATACAAAATATATGAAATACACCTGCAAAAGGGTTGTCCTCAAATGTATTGCAGTTTGCAAAATCAGATTGGGCCTGGAAGGAATAACCCTACTGCACTAAATCGACTTAAAACATCCAAATATTATAGATAATGGACTGCACTATACAATCGACTTAAAACATTCAAATAATACAGATAATGGACTGCACTACACACCTCGACTTAAAACATCCAAATAATACAGATAATGGACTGCACTACACACCTCGACTTAAAACGTCCAAATAATACCGATAATGGACTGCACTACACACCTCAACTTAAAACATCCAAATAATACAGATAATGGACTGCACTACACACCTCGACTTAAAACGTCCAAATAATACCGATAATGGACTGCACTACACACCTCGACTTAAAATGTCCAAATAATATGGAAAATGGACTGCACTACACACCTTGACTTATGACACCCAATAATATGGGTAATGGAAACCAGAAATGCACCTCGACTTATGATATCCAAATAATATGGGTAATGGAAACCAAAAGTAGAGTCATTTCATTGACTTAACATGCACCTTTGATACGAGAGGCCACTCTATACTGCTTCCCTCCAAGATATTGATATAACCCGTACCATTACCCAATGGTTCAAAGACTTCCTGCCCAATAGAGCTTTAAGAGTAATGACAGGTTCAGCACTCTCTGGTTCCAGCTTCACTTATTCATTAGTTCCATAAGGTTCTGTACTTGCTCTAAAACTTTTTACTACCTAAATCAGTAACCTCCCTCTAGAACTTCTCCATCTTCCTCTGCTTCTCTACACAGATGATATGGTGATTTGCAGGTCCAATTCCTTACTAAAACTGACTGAAAGTCCACTCCAGCATGATCGCTTTGAACTGCGCAACTGGTGCAGCTCCAAAATCTTACTGCTCAACCCCAAGTGTAGATCAATGTATTTGTATGTGCCTTTAAGGAGATATCCAAGGGCTTGCACAAGTGTATAAATACTGAGCACGTGCAAGTCTGACTGCCATTTTGTTGTAAGCTGTTGAGATGTACGCATGTATGTATGTAAGGTCTGTCTGTTAACCAGCTTGTTTATATTTCATGATGCTGCTATCCATCCTGATTTGTTTTGATGTATTAAAGCATCTAAACAAAATGCCCCGCCTGGTTGTCATCTATGTTAGGGAGTGATGAGTGACACCAAGGAAATCAGTTCTATACTGTTTGGAACCCTCCAATGATTAACAAAATCCACCAAACTCTTAATATCACAGATAATGACAAAACCCATTGAATTCTCAAAATCCTTTAGATGCCAGGACATTTGGTTCGGGCAATGCCTTAAATATGATGAACTCACATAGATGCTATGAAACAAAGTTCATTTACTACTGTTCTGGGTGAATAAAATATCTTGATTCCTCTCTACCACTGCCAGAGCTACAGTAAGGAAAGGTACCCTTGTACAGCTCAAATACGGCTTCCCCCTTTTTGCCTCAGCCTCAGTTAAAACAATTTCAGATCTTCAGACTCATTCTAATAAAATCTGCCAGTTCATTACTAGTTCCTCCCAGAATGAGTCCCACTGCTACTGTCTATCCAAAGCCAAGTGGTCGATAATCCAAGCTACAGCCAGCCTTCTACTTGTCTTCCTTCTTTTCAAATTACTCTATCAAGACACATGCTCCACTCGCACTACAAAACCTTTACAAGCACTCCAACCTACAGACTTATTTTATTTAACATTTGTTTACCAGGAAAGTCCGACTTAGAAAGTAACGCTCCAGCCTTAGATGGCCATCAGGATGTAACCCCATCCTTCAAACACCATGTAGCAAACTACATTCTTCTGATAATGGTTCCTCAGTTCTCATTCCCAAATAATGGTGATTGCTTCCACAAGAATGACTTGAACTGTCAGATTAGTCAGCCTTCAGGCTTCGATTCAGACTCTCTACTAGAACAGAATGAATGTAAATCTTCGGGACAAGGAAGTATCACATCCATTTTCATCTTAATACTTAATATGACTCCTCCATTTACTGTCCCTGCCTTATATACCCCTATGGACTGACTATTTTGCCATATTCTGCCTACAACATATAATTTTGCCATATTCTGCCTACAACATATATATATATATATATATATATATATATATATATATATATATATATATATATATATATATATCTATATAGGTTCATAGGTTCATACTAGGCTATCTGCCCTGGGGCAATTATAAGCCTAGCCCGATTCTGTATGGCTTACGCCACCCTTTGATTTGAGTATACTGTGCTCTTTTTAAGGTTTAGTTTACTGTGCCTCTGTCTAATAGTGACACGGGAGTAATCCCTGGGACAAACCTATGATCCCCTATCCACCTATCGAGATTCTTCTTGAAGAGATTCAGTGAGGTGCTCTGTCTCACATGAACTGGAATTCTATTCCAGAGCGAAGGGAGCCTCTGGGTTATGAACCTGTCCCTCCAACAAGTTCTATTTATTTCTGTGCTGAGGTTCAAGTCCCTGGAGCATGTGGCTCTAAGGGATTTAGATTTACTGAGGTGGAGCATGTCCATTAATTCTGGATTTGACATAGCTTTGTATGTCAGGCATAGATCACCTCGAAGTAGGCGGTATGCAACTGAGTAGAGCTGGAGTTTTTTTAACCGAGCAGCATATGGCATCTGTTTGAGACCCTTGATCCTCTTGGTGAGATACTTTTGGGGTCTCTCTAATTGCTGCAGGTGTCGGGTAAGGTACATCCCAAAAGGGGCATTGTATTCTATGATGGGCCTGATGAGGGATGAATAAAGGGGCATGATTACCTCTCTTGATCTAGATGTGAAACCCTTCGTGATGAGGTGGGCTATGTAGAAGGTCTTTCTAACCACTTTGGCAATGTGGTTTTCAAAGGAGAGATTGCTATCAACTTGGGTCCCCAGGTCCCTAATAACTTTCTCTGTACTTAATGGGTTTCCGCCTATGTAGTAATTTGTGGGCACATTGTTTTTGCCAAAGGGTATGACTATACATTTTTTGGCATTTAGCTTTAAACCATGGTGCTGGCACCAGTTATCTGTCTCTGTGAGACCTTTTTGAAGGATGTTTGTGTCAGCTGGAGAGTCGATTATGGCACCCAGTTTGCAGTCATCTGCAAACTTGGTGAGCCATAGTCCTTCCACATTTGCCTGTACCTTGGAAAAGTATATACCGAATAAGAGTGGTCCCAGGACAGAGCCCTGTGGGATGCCACTTGTGACCGGTTTCGAGTCTGACATGGCTCCAGCAACTCTCACTCTGTGGGTTCTGTCTTTGAGCCAGTTTGTGACCCATCTTGTGACATAGGGGTTTATGTTTAAGCTGGATAGCTTATCTATGATGCCCGAGTGGGGTATTGTGTCAAATGCCTTTGCAAGGTCCAGATAGGCTGTGTGGACTACCTTCCCTTCATCTGTGGCTTTGGTGACTGTTTCGAAGAAGTCAACCAGGTTCAAAAGGCAGGATCTGCCCTTGACAAAGCCAAACTGGGTAGGATCTAGTGTCTGTAGGTCCCCAATGTCTTTGTTTATGAGCTCCATGATGATCCTCTCCATAGCCTTGCAGACTAAGCTAGTCAGGCTTATGGGGCGATAGTTTCCAGGGTCTGTAGAGGCTCCACCTTTGTGGAGTGGGACCACTGTTGCTGTACGCCATTCTGTGGGCACATATCCTGTAGTGAGGCTGAGATTGTATAGCTGTTTTATTTGAGGGATTAGTTCCTCTTGGAGTTCATGTAGGACGCAACCTGGGATGCCATCTGGTCCCATGGAAGCAGTGGTTTTGCTTTGGAGAGGGCAGCCTTCACCTGAGCATCAGAGATGTTTGGGAGGCAGCCCTCTGCCGGGATAGATACTTGCTCTTTTGGGGGGGGGGGAGTTTGCACTGAACCTGTCTGCCAGGATATTGGCGATGTCTGTGGGTTCAGTGTATTTTTGTCATTTAGAATCAACTCAGAACAAGTCTGGGAGTTGCATCCCAGGTTCCTAACATAACTGAAAAAAGCCTTATGATTGTCTTTGGTGTCCTGTGCAATTTTTCTCTCGAAGCTGGCCTTGGAGGATTTTATGAGGGATCGTAATTTTTTGCTAGTACTGATCAGAGATGCCTTCCCTATTAGGGATTTTGCTCTATCATGTAGTAGCTTCCTCCTTCTGTTGTACAGTTTATTTATGGCAGGGGTCCACCAGACTGAATGCCTGCCTTTGGATGATTGAGTCTTGGTTTTGTTTGGGATAGCATGATCCATGCATTCCTGGAGATGTCCGTAGAATGCGTTTATATAGGATTCTGCAGTTTGGGCCATAGATTCCACTGGCCCTGGGGCCTTGAAGGATTCCACTTCGGTTTTGAGAAGTGAGAAGTTCGCTTTTGAGAAGTTTTTCACTGTGGTTTTCTGGGCTGGGGGTGGGGTCGGGATGTGGACATCCAGTGAAATTAATTTATGGTCTGATCTTACCAGTGAGGGATATACTTCTGGTGTGGAGCATAGAGTCCCCATGTTGGTAATGATCAGGTCTAGTATGTTGTCCCCTCTTGTGGGAGTGGTGACTAGTTGTTCCATAGCATTTGAGTTTATAATTTCCAGGAACCTTTGGGCTAAGGTGCTGGGGCTTGAGTAGTGCTCCCAGTCAATGTTTGGGTAGTTGAAGTCACCCAATATAATGGTGTTCGGAGAGATCTTCATGTTCTCCAATGTTTTCAGGAAAGCCGAGTGGGATTCCTGACTTTGAGAGGGTGGTCTGTAGGATGCTATAAACTGAAAAGCAGTCTTGCCACTGTTAGTTGCACATGGATGGTCTCCGATACTTCGTGCAATGCCACTAACCTGGAGGTGTGGATATCCTTGATAAATATGGAAACTCCCCTCCTTTTGTGGTTCGGTCCGGGTTTTGGGGCCGAAAAGCATGATATGAGGTATAGCCTGGTAGTGCTGGGGTGCTCTCGGGAGCCTTGAACCAGGTTTCTGTCACTGCACAGATATCGATGTTCTCCATACTGAGGAGAGCATCGAGTGCATGCATCTTGAGGTTAAGACTTCTGGCGTTAAGCAGCATTACCCTTAGTTTCTTGTTCCTTGTGCTGTCTATGGGGGTGGGTTTGACTTTTGAGCCTTGCCTAAAAAAAGCACTATGGGGTGGCAAGAGCCTTTGCCAATATCTGAAAGCCCAGTGGTGACAGGTGCAAGCCGTCCCTAGCGAAGCAACGTGGCTTGTCGAGCATGTCATCCCAGGCTGACAGACACTGGATCCCCTTTGAATGACACCAAAATTTTAGCCAATTGTTAAAATCGATCATTTTGTCTTTGTACTGTGGCATCATTCTAGGTGAGGGTAAGATGCTGCTCAAGGTCAGTGTCATACCAGCCTGGGCTACATGATCAGAGAGCTCCTCTATGTCTCTTTTCATGTAGTCCAGGGAGGTACATCTCAGGTCATTCACACCAGCATGTACAATGACTGAGTCATATTTGTATTTGCTTTGGAGTGACCTGAGTGCTTGCGTTATGTGGCGGATCCTAGCACCCGACAGGCAGCTCACCGTGACCTTCTCTTTATTCAGCCTGGTGAGTGGGACGTCAGTGTGTCTGACAATAGAGTCACCTATTACAAGAGTATCAGGTGTGTTATTCAGCCTTAAGGGCTGTGGCTGCTTGGCACACTGACTTTGTGGGCTATGTGTTGTGCGTGTTTTGTTTTGAGGTAGCGTTTGCTTGGATGTCTGCTTTGGAGGTCTCTGTTGCTTAGGTAGATTTTTATTTAGAGCCACCGAGTATGTTTTTGTGTATTTATGTGTTTGGTTCACTGATGTGGTGGGACTATGTGATACTGGAATTGTGTTGTGTGAGGTTACCTTCTCCTCCTGACTGGTTACACCAGTTTTGAGATGAGAGAGCTCAGCCTCCAGTTTGGCTAAATAGTTGCATCTCTCACATATATTTGAACCTGTTTGGAGGAGGAGAGGGTTGTCCGTGTACATGAGACAGTTGTAACATTGCCTCAAAATTCCCAGATTCACCAGCTGGACTGGAGGGGAAACCATTGACTGACCTTTGGACATGCTAGAGTAATACAGGGAAACTGAATTTAAGACGGACCAATAGAGGACAGGGTAATCGTAGAGAGTATAAGAGTAAGTAGTGCTTATGGTTTAATAATGCTAACTTGTAGGATTACTTAATTGGACCAGTGAAGGGCCTTAGAATGAGAATATGGTGTTTAAATTGAGAGATAGAGCAGTTCTAAGGGAACAAGTGGAGAGCAGACTTTGCGGAGCCAGGAATAGTTTAAACCCAATTAGGCGGCGCTGCCCGCTGTTGCGCTATGCACAAAAACGTGCAAAAACGCGCAAAAGAGGGTTTTAAGAGAGGAAGATGAAGGAGTTAGGAATTGACCCAAAATGGCCAATAAAACTACAGTTTCAAGTCAGTAACCACTCCCACAGGGGCAGGCAGGCTGCTCAATGTTTTTCACTGCCACTGATCAACAGAGAGACTTCCCTTTAGCCCAAGCAAAAAAATGACCTCCAAGAAACGTACAAACAGTTCAAGAACAGCAAGCTTGTAACTGAACTTTTTTAAATCTCAGAAAAGTGGGAAAAAAGCAAGATTTTTTTTTGTTTTTTTGTTTTTTTTCAGAGATAGCAGAGGTTCACAAGTATCAACAAATTATAACAGTGCAGTAAATGACCCCACACAAGAGTGCTAGGCCAAAGACAGATAAAATGCAAGTTTTGAGAAAAAAATGATTTTAAAAATAAGTGCAAACAGGAAATTTAGTAAACAGCTCTAGGTTGTGCTCTAAATACAGTTACTAATGCAGAAATCAAGTTTAACAAGCCAGAAAATGCTCAAAATAGGCAGCTATGCAGAAAAACGTGGCAAATAAACAGAGGAAAAATACTTAAAATCTCAAAAGTGGCTCCTTTCTTCTCTCAGCGTTTTCTCCTCTTGGTGAGTGCTTCACCAACAGCCAACAAGCCTGAAAAGATGCCAAAACCATGAGGCAACCAGGTTTTAAGAGAGGAAGGTGAAGGAGTTAGGAATTGACCCAAAATGGCCAATAAAACTACAGTTTCAAGTCAGTAACCACTCCCACAGGGGCAAGCAGGCTGTTCAATGTTTTTCACTGCCTCTGATCAACAGAGAGACTTCCCTTTAGCCCAAGCAAAAAATGGCCTCCAAGAAACTTACAAACAGTTCAAGAACAGCAAGCCTGTAACTGAACTTTTTTAAATCTCAGAAAAGTGGGAAAAAAGCAAGATTTTTTTTTGTTTTTTTGTTTTTTTCAGAGATAGCAGAGGTTCACAAGTATCAACAAGTTATAACAGTGCAGTAAATGACCCCACACAAGAGTGCTAGGCCAAAGACAGATAAAATGCAAGTTTTGAGAAAAAATGATTTTAAAAATAAGTGCAAACAGGAAATTCAGTAAACAGCTCTAGGTTGTGCTCTAAATACAGTTACTAATGCAGAAATCAAGTTTAACAAGCCAGAAAATGCTCAAAATAGGCGGCTATGCAGAAAAACTTAGCAAATAAACAGAGGAAAAATACTTAAAATCTCAAAAGTGGCTCCTTTCTTCTCTCAGCATTTTCTCCTCTTGGTGGGTGCTTCACCAACAGCCAACAAGCCTGAAAAGATGCCAAAACCATGAGGCAACCAGGTTTTAAGAGAGGAAGATGAAGGAGTTTGGAATTGACCCAAAATGGCCAATAAAACTACAGTTTCAAGTCAGTAACCACTCCCACAGGGGCAGGCAGGCTGCTCAATGTTTTTCACTGCCACTGATCAACAGAGAGACTTCCCTTTAGCCCAAGCAAAAAATGGCCTCCAAGAAACTTACAAACAGTTCAAGAACAGCAAGCCTGTAACTGAACTTTTTTAAATCTCAGAAAAGTGGGAAAAAAGCAAGATTTTTTTTGTTTTTTTGTTTTTTTTCAGAGATAGCAGAGGTTCACAAGTATCAACAAGTTATAACAGTGCAGTAAATGACCCCACACAAGAGTGCTAGGCCAAAGACAGATAAAATGCAAGTTTTGAGAAAAAAACGATTTTAAAAATAAGTGCAAACAGGAAATTCAGTAAACAGCTCTAGGTTGTGCTCTAAATACAGTTACTAATGCAGAAATCAAGTTTAACAAGCCAGAAAATGCTCAAAATAGGCGGCTATGCAGAAAAACGTAGCAAATAAACAGAGGAAAAATACTTAAAATGTCAAAAGTGGCTCCTTTCTTCTCTCAGCGTTTTCTCCTCTTGGTGAGTGCTTCACCAACAGTCAACAAGCCTGAAAAGACGCCAAAACCATGAGGCAACCCGGTTTTAAGAGAGGAAGATGAAGGAGTTAGGAATTGACCCAAAATGGCCAATAAAACTACAGTTTCAAGTCAGTAACCACTCCCACAGGGGCAGGCAGGCTGCTCAATGTTTTTCACTGCCACTGATCAACAGAGAGACTTCCCTTTAGCCCAAGCAAAAAATGGCCTCCAAGAAACTTACAAACAGTTCAAGAACAGCAAGCCTGTAACTGAACTTTTTTAAATCTCAGAAAAGTGGGGAAAAAGCAAGATTTTTTTTGTTTTTTTTTTCAGAGATAGCAGAGGTTCACAAGTATCAACAAGTTATAACAGTGCAGTAAATGACCCCACACAAGAGTGCTAGGTCAAAGACAGATAAAATGCAAGTTTTGAGAAAAAAAACGATTTTAAAAATAAGTGCAAACAGGAAATTCAGTAAACAGCTCTAGGTTGTGCTCTAAATACAGTTACTAATGCAGAAATCAAGTTTAACAAGCCAGAAAATGCTCAAAATAGGCGGCTATGCAGAAAAACTTAGCAAATAAACAGAGAAAAAATACTTAAAATATATGTGCATACATATATATATATATATATATATATATACACATATATATATATATATATATATATATATATATATATATACATATCTATATATATATATATATATATATATATACACACACACACACACACACATATATATATATATATATATATATATATATATATATGTATATATAAAAACAACTTCCCTATAGAAATTGTTCCCTTCGCCAAACTTCTAGGGGTTACTATTGATGAACACCTAAAATTCAATACCCACATCCAGCAAAACATTAAGAAAAATCATATAAAACTTGGTATGCTATACAGGATCATCCACTTTCACTCTCCTTCCACCAGACAAACTCTCGCCACTACCTATCTATTTCCCTCAATAATGTATGGCGCTCCTCTACTAAAAAACTTATCTGCCTCTCTCACCTCAAAATTAGAAGTCTGTTATAATAAGATTTCTAAATTTGCAACCAAAGCCAAATACTCTTCCCATCACTGTACTGCCCTTCATTTCTTAAATTGGCTTGAACTCTTCAACCATCTAGACTATCTTCAAATAACTACAGCCCACAAACTAATTTTTCAACCTACTAAGTGCCCTGCACTAACAGTTACATATTACAAACCCAAAAGATCTAAAACGCAAATGTATGTACATCGACACATAAAGGTCGATGTACATACACAGCGAAACACGTAAACGGTGAAATTCAAAACGCCAAACATGTTTCCTAGCCAGCATCACAGTGGTGGGGATAAGGAAATACATCCTTTTCCCCGCTGTAGCGCAGTCTCAGAGTTGGTATATTTAAGAAGGGGGGTGTGGGAGGCGAAGCCCCCCACATGGGGGTGCAGGGGGGCTTGCCCCCTTGCATAAGTGTATTAATGTATTTTTTTTTATTTTGTACTTACCTGTGTGGCGTGTTTTGCTGAAGAAACACTTTCAGCATTTTGATTTTCTCTGTTTACATGTTTTGCTGTGTATGTACATCGACCTTTATGTGTCGATGTACATACATTCGCATTTTAGATCTTTCGGGGTTGTAATATAGACCCGCACTAACCAACATCCATCAACCTTACACCCCTCAGAGAACTCTCAGATCTACTCACCAAAACCTAATCACTGTCCGCAAACCCAGTCGTGCTGCTGGTCAGCTTCTGCTATCCTTTTCCGTAGCTACAAAATGGAATTCTCTTCCTCCCTCTCTAAGGACTTGTGAAAACTTTCAAAACTTTAAAACTCAGCTGCATTCCTGTCTTTCCTCTAACAGGAAATGCAACTGCACTCTTTCCACCTAGTTTAATAACTCACTCCACCCCTAAACTCCTGACTAACTCTGAGTACTAGCTAACCAAACATAAATGTACATATTGTAAATATCATAACTGTACTATGTAACCAAAGAATTTATGCCTGCTCTCTAACATGAAATGAAATTCTAAATTGTGACTTCTTTACTATGGTTGCATCTGTAACTAAACTATGTAATGCAGAGCTTTTCTCCCCGGGCCTCCACTGAAAACAGGCTCTCTGAGCCCAGTGGACCTCCCTGGTCATCAAACTAGAAATAAATAAATATTGTCAAAACCACAACTACTTCTTTCTCAGAGTCTAATGACCTTTCACTCTGACTTGAGATTTTACTATCTTCTGGATTTATCTTACATACTCTTTTGTTTCTACCTTTCTAATTGTAGCACTTCCTTCTCTATGTCTTAACCTGGTTTATAATCCTTTGGTTCCTTCTTTTATCTCTCTCTCCTCTATTTGCCCACTCTAAACAAGTACGTTCAAACAGTTATTGCTTTACAATGTTTGTTGGTTGTTGTATCATCTGTTGACCTAAATGTAACTGACTGTTGTTTGTTACCTTTTTAACGCAGACTGTGTCTGCAATTGGTCATGTATTGATCAGTGCTCTAGTCCAGTAAACAAATACAAATAAATAAATAAATAAAATGTTTCCCAGTAAGGGAAAATATTTATTGTTTAATGCCCTGCATCCAGTAATTGAATGAATCAGGAAAAGACCAGTAAATTAGGTTTAGAGCCACATTTTCACTTTTGATGCCCGAGAAGAATGAATGATATTCATGACCACAGAGGAAAAAAAGGTTTGACTTATCTAAATGTAATGTGTGGCTTGATGCTTTGCTATAATCTCGATTAAGTGTTGCAAATGCGAGATGAAGTTGGTCGGATTCTGGAATTAAAGAAGAGTACCTGTCAAAGGAAAAATCAAAGATCAATGCAGCCAAGGTTCAGTTAAGGTTCCTTTATTCTTGTACAAGGAGACAAAAATGCAGTTCAGAAGTTTGTCTGACATTATACAGGAAATACTTCATTATTATACTGTTTTGTAAGCCATTGCCCTCTAAGCTGACGTAATAAAATACAACTCTTAGCATTGTTCTAAGACAGGTGTTTACTAAGTTTTTCTGCTGATATAGCAAGTATAAACTTCCCATGTGAAAATTTCCTAAGATATCAACGTGGCCTCGCTAACTGCCGGTCTGTAACAATTCACTCATATTTCAATGTTGCAATTAGTGATTCTTTCCTGCTTTGAGCATAAAGCATATTCTGATTTCAGCCTATAATCATATCTACAGCTGCAGTATGAACAAGGTTATTTGCTTAAGTCTAGTAACATTTCAGAATACTGTATTGTTCCTTTTCCTAATGTTAGCAAAATCATCTGTTTCTCAGTGTATGAACAAGATCATTCACTGAGCTGACAAGAAGCAAAGTCAGAAAGTACATACAATTATTTTCAAGCCTGTAGCAGAATAAATGTGTTAACCCTTTTAGGCTTCTAATGCAGCAAGCATAATGCTAATACATATATGAATACATGTTTTACTATATATGTGAATACATATTTCTCTCACAGTATCATTCACAGACGAGGTAATATTGATACACATATTGAAAAAATTAATTCCTAGCAACTTGGGATACTGAAGGGTTTTAAAGAACAGTGACCCTAATTTGCTAGGAATGAATCTTTTCATTATGAGCATCGATGTAACCTCATCTACATATAATATTCTTCTTTCTTTAGGGTGGCAAAGAGCACCCTATGCAAGGTGTCAGTACAAATCTGAGCAGAAGGTAAAAAACAAGTCATGTCAAACCCTAACAGTGCAAATATATCTGTCTGGGAAAACACATTTTAAGGCTTAGAATAAAAAAGCAACATGCACATAGTCAAATGCCTTATTTCCATACAATGCAAATAATCCTTGATAACTACCTTGCTAGTACTGAGATACAAAATTAGCTATAGTATGATATTGCTGGCTAGGGTCTGCCTCAGTTCCAGGAAATCCATCTGAAATTATGAAATTATGAAATGATCTCGTTAGCAATAAGACCATAAACCTCCTAGTCAGTGTCATTGAATACATCTCAATATCTAGATTAACCAGGGATATATGATGATAATTCATACTAAATTGTGAATCTTCATTTGGTTTAAGAATAAAATTTGTTTTTGACTGAGACATGTATTTCTCTTTAATATAATACTTTTCCTATGATTGTATAATCTGACCATAATTGCAGAAAGCTGATTTTGTATTTTTAAACGGATGTTGCATATTAACCATTTTGTCTAGAAGTCTTACTTAACTTAAGTCATATTATAGCTTTGTATATCTTCTTCCACCATTAGATCCAATTCTAATTTCAACATGTGGTTCTCTGGAAAAGGATTTGGAGAGAAACTGGTCAAGACTCAATTGATATGATTTTCAGATATACGATTTTTGAAGTATATATCATGTAATCCATTAAGAATATCTTCAGGTTGAATATAATGATTAATGTTTACTAGCATTTACAATAATGTTGCATGATGTATGGTTTAATTTAAGTGATCAGCCAGCATATTTCACATGAATTATTGATGCCAAAAGTGAGAGAGTGGATGCATCTAGTAATGTGAATTCCTACCATGCAGTCACCAATGTTGAGAAATTATAAGTCAAAACTTTGTTTGAGATTTCTGTCTAGTTACATGATTTCTGTCTAGTTACATGCCTTGGTCAACAGTTTTAACATATGTTACTTTACTAGTCACAAAGCCTCTAACCATGTATTCAGTTATAGACATTAAACTAACCAACCTTCATCTGATGTCACATAAATAATGAATTGATTAGTACCTCAAGGTATTATTTGACCTCCTTCTTTTGTAATATTAGTAGATTTATCCTCAATATATTACCAGATCTGTGATGAATATGAAGTAATTTTAAAATAAATTACTAACAAATGCAAGAAATTATGGTGATCTGAGATACATCAATGATTACATTTCTGAAAATTATTAGAATAAAAATAAAGGCCATGACCCACAATGAAGATGTGAAAATGTTAATTGTTTTCTTGCTGGATAAAAAACACAGAAAGATTAATGAGATTGTGAACATTTATATAATCTGCTATCAATCATATTATTCTATTACTGTGGATGGGAAAGATTCACATCTGTGTTGGGGAGAGCCTAAAATTAGATGCCATTCCCCACCTGAAGCTAAATAATTTTTATGAAATTCAGATAAGATCTGAAAAGGTTGAAAAAAAGACACTGGTTCTATCCTAAACTGGTGCATGTAAAAAAGCCAACACTGAACCGTAACTGAAAACTTGGAAAGTCAAAAATATAGTTCCCTCAATAACATTTACTCCAGCAACTAAAATAGTTAGACCAAGTAAGACTTTCGGATATCATATCCACTGGTCTGCTCAGCACACAATCAAAATTAACAGAGCTGGCCTTACAACTACAAAAAATAAGTCAAATCACAAAATAGACTATCAGGTGTAAATTTATTTATTTTATTTTATTTATTTTATTTTATTTAACATTTGTTGACCGGGAATGTCCGACTAGGTTCCACAGAGCCTGTTTTCAGCGGAGGCCCGGGGAGAAATGCTCCACATGCATGTCTTTGGAATTGTATGTAAATAATGTAAATAATTAAATGTCTCCCCCATAACACATAATTTTTGGTTTTGTATTTAATGCTACCAGAATTCTACTTATACTAATAAAATAATATATTAAAAGTTGTTTATTGAAGAATAAAATACACGTTATTAGTAAGATTAAATCAATAAGTGTTATGTATCTATTATCCTTACCATAGATATATTATCTGTAAAATGGACAAGCTGTAAAATTACCATACATATAAGGCCCCTGCTATTTTTAAACTTCACATGCAAATTGCTACCACTTCTAGACAATAGGGTGAACTGGGCTCTTGTCATTAAGAGGCACATGGTATAATAAAGATGTTGTGCAACTCGCTATAAGCTACTTCCTACAAAATAGTCTTAGAACAGGAAATGACCACAAATAAGAGACTTTCCCTCCATATAGATTCATAGGTAGGTACTAGGCTATCTGCCTGAAGGCATTAATAAGCCTAGCCGGAATGTGTTGGCTTTCACCTCCCCCTTAGATTAGTTCCCTGTGCATCTGTCCAGCAAAGCCACTGAAGTGATCCCTGGGGTAAACTTTCTGTTTCCCATCCACTTGTCAAGGTTTCTCTTGAAGAGGGTTAGTGAGGAGCTCTGTCTAATGTAGATTGGAATCTTATTCCAGAGCATGGGAAGTCTCTGGGACAGGAATCTATCCCTCCAGCATGTCCTATTTATTGTTGTGGTAAGGTTTAGATCCCTGGAGCATGTGGCTCGAGGGGATATGGTTTTCTTTAGGTGGAGCATGTCCATCAATTCTGGGTTGGACATGGCCTTGTATGTCAGGCAGAGATCACCTCTGAGTAGGCGGTATGCAACCGAGTACAGCTGGAGTTTCTTCAGTCGAGCTGCATAGGGCATCTGCTTGAGGCCAGTGATCCTCTTGGTGAGGTACTTCTGTGGTCTTTCCAGTTGTTGCAGGGCATTGTACTCTATGATGGGTCTGATGAGTGATGCATAGAGGGGCCCAATGACCTCTTTCAATCTGGATGCAAACCCTTTTGTGATTAGGTGGGCCACATAGAAGGATTTTCTAACCACTTTGGCAATGCGATTATCAAAGGAGAGGTTACTATCTACTTGGATCCCCAGATCCCTTATTACGTCTTCTGTATTTAGGGGGCTACCACCAATGTGGTAGTTTGTGGGTACTTTTTTCCAAAGGGGATGACTATGCACTTTTTGGCATTTAGCTTGAGGCCATGGTTTTGACACCAGGTATCTGTCTCAGTGAGAACCTTTTGGAGGATGTCTGTGTCAGCCGGAGAGTCAATTATAGCCCCTAGTTTGCAATCGTTTGCGAACTTGGTCAGCCATAGTCCTCCTGTGCTTGCCTGTACCTCTGAGAAGTATATGCTAAACAGGAGGGGTCCTAGGACTGAGCCCTGGGGAACACCACTTGTAACCGGTTTAGAGTCAGACCTAGCTCCTGCAACTCTTAACATGTGGGTTCTGTCCATGAGCCAGTTGGCAACCCATCTCGTGACATAGGGGTTTATGTTCAGGCTGGTGAGCTTGTCTATAATACCTGAGTGGGGAATGGTGTTGAAGGCCTTTGCAAGGTCTAGGTTGGCTGTGTGGACCACCTTTCCCTCATCTATAGTCTTGGTAACTGTCTCAAAGAATTCCACCAGGTTTACGAAGCATGATCTTCCCTTAACAAAGCTGAACAGGGTAGGGTCCAGTGTTTGGAGGTTTCCAAAGTTTCTGTTAGTGAGATCCATGATGATGTGCTCCATAGCTTTACAGACCAAGCTAGTCAGGCTTATAGGGAGATAGTTCCTGGGGTCCGTTGTGGCTCCACCTTTGTGGAGTGGAATAACCATTGCTGTGCGCCACTCTGTGGGCACATAGCCTGTGGAGAGGCTGAGTTTGAACAGTGTGTTTAGGTGAGGTCTTAGTTCATCTTTGAGCTCATGTAGGACACAGCCTGGGACACCATCTGGTCCCATTGATGCTGTGTTTTTGGCTTTGGAGAGTGCTGTTTTAACCCGAGTGTCTGTGATTTCAGGGGCACTACATTCTTCTGGTATAGTTATGGGCCCTTTTGGGGGTGAGAGGGGGGTGAAGTTTGCACTGAACCTGTCTGCCAGGATGTTGGCTATATCGCTCGGTTCAGTGTATTTTGTGCCATTCTGCACTAACTCTGAGCAGATCTGAGAACTGCCACTTAGATTCTTGACGTAACTAAAGAATGCCTTATGGTTATCTTTGGAGTCCATGGCAATTTTTCTTTCAAAGCTAGCCTTGGATAATTTTATGAGGGAACATAGTTTCTTGCTGATACTGATCAGGGATGTCTTCCCTTCTTGGGATTTTACTCTTTTCTGTACTAGTTTCCTCCTTCTATTGTATAGCTTGTTTATGGCAGGGGTCTACCTACCTTTTCTTGGAGGAGTGAGTCTTGGTTTTGTTTTGTTTTGGATAGCATGATCCATGCATTGTTGTAGGTACCCATAGAGTGCATTAATAACGGATTTTGCAGCTTGGAAAGCGTTATCCTTTAGCATGGGGCTTTGAAACTTCCCACCTCTGTCTTAGGTAACGTGAAGTTTGCTTTTGAAAAGTTTTTCACGGTAGTTTCTTTGACAGGGGGTGGTGGCGGAATGTGGATATCCAGAGTGATTAGTTTATGGTCAGATCTAACCCGCGAGGGGTTGACCTCTGGTGTGGAACACCGGTCGCCCATGTTGGTGATGACCAGGTTCAATATGTTGTCACCTCTGGTGGGGGTGTTGACCAGTTGATCCAGGGCATTTGAGTTTATAAATTCTAAGAAATGTTGGGCAAGGGAGTTTGTAATTGAGTAGTTCTCCCAGTTAATGTTTGGGTAATTGAAATTACCCAATATTAGGGTGTTTGGTAGGAACTTTATGTTTCCCAGTGTTTCCAGGAATGCAAAGTGGTGGTCCTGGGACATGGTGGGTGATCTGTAGCAAACTATAATTTGAATAGCTGTTTTGCCCATTGTTAGTTGCACGTGGGTGATCTCTGAAGCATCGAGCTGTGCCACTAACCTGGAGGTGTGGGTATCCTTGATGAATATGGATACTCCCCTGCCTTTTGTATTTCGGTCCGGGTTTTGTGGCCGAAATGTATGGTATGAGTTGTAGCCTGGTAGTGCTGGGGTGCTCTCTGGAGCCATAAACCAGGTTTCTGTTACTGCACATATATCAATTGTCTCCATACTGAGGAGTGCCTCGAGTGCATTCATTTTGAGGTTTAGACTTCTGGCATTGAGTAGCATTACCCTCAGATTTTTGTTACTTGTGCTATTTATGGCGACGGGTTTTTCTTTTGAGCCTTGCCTAAAAAAAGGCACTATAGGGGTGGCAAGAGCCTTGGCCAGTATTTGACAGCCTAAGGGTGACAGGTGCAAACTGTCTCTAGCGAAGCAGCATGGCTTGTCGAGCATGTCATCCCAGGCTGACAGGCACTAAATCTCCTTTGAATGACACCAGAAGCTTAGCCAATTGTTGAAATTGATAATTTTTTCTCTATACCGTTTTATCATTTTTGGTGAGGGCAGGATGCTACTCAGGGTCAGGGTCATACCGGCCTGGGCTACATGATCAGAGAGCTCCTCCATGTCTCTTTTCATGTAGTCCAGGGTGGTACGGCTCAGGTCATTCACACCAACATGGACAATGACAGAGTCATATTTGTACTTGTTCTGGAGTGACCTGAATGCTTGTGTTATGTGGCAGATCCTGGCACCCAACAGGCAGCTAACAGTAACCTTCTCCTTGTTCAGCCTAGTGAGTGGGAAGTCAGTGTACTTGACTGTAGAGTCACCTATTACTAGTGTGTTGGGTATGTTGTTTTGCCTTAAGTGTTGTGATTGTGTGGCACACTGGTTTTGTGAAGTGTGTGTTTCATGGTTTGTGTTATGGGATGGAGGTTGCTTGGATGTCTGCTTTGGAGGTCTCTGTTGCTTCTGAAGATTTTTATTTAGAGCCTCCGAGTATGTTTTTGTGTATTTATGTGTGTTTTTTGTCGGTGCTGGTTTCATAGGTCTATGTGAGACTGGTGGTGTGATGCAAGTAATTCCCTTCTCCTCTTGACTGCCTGGTCCAGTCTTGGGTTGAGAGAGCTTAGCCTCCAGTTTGGCTGTATAATTGCATCTCTCGCATGTATTAGTGTTTGGTGGAAGGAGGAGAGGGTTGTCTGTGTACATGAGGCAATTGTAACATTGCCTCAAAATGCCCAGATTCACCAGTTGGACTGGAGAGTACACCTGAAACTGTCCTTTGGACATGCCTAGATAGGTACAGTGAACTGTTCTACTGATTGGCTGGTAAGGTCGAATAGAGCGCCTTGTCCTTCTCTACAGTATAGGGGGGGTCTAGTGCTAAGGTTTATTAGTGCTTGCTATGAGTTTTGAGCAAGTGCTGGTATGAGAACTGAGTGCTTAACTTAAACGTTTGTCTAGTTCCAAGGGAAAAATTGAAGATAGACTTTGCGGAGCCGGGAATAGTTACACTCTAGCTAACCAGTGGTGCCCAGCATGCAAAACCACGCAAATGCAGGTTTTATAGCAGGGAAATGAAAGAGATAGAAATTAGCCCAAAATGGCCAATAAACTACTAATTTCTCGGCTAAAACCACTCCTCCAGGGACAGATAGGCTGCTCAAATCTCCCTCTTTCACAGTGAACAGAGAAACTTCCTTCTATCCAAGTAAGGTATGGGCAAACACAGAAACTTGTAACTTAGCCCTGAATTCAGCACAAACCTGAAAACTGGATTATACAAGCATGGAAAGGCAGGAAAACAGGTATTTTTTTGTTTTTGTTTTTGTTTTTTTCAGAAAATAAAGCAGATGCAATCAAAAAAACACTTTAAATGCACAGAAATGGCTATCACACTTGAGTGTGTAGCCTACAACAGTTAAACAGGTAATTTAAACACAAAAACGACTTTGTTAAAGTGCAGGCAGTAAAATAAGTACAATATGTAGCTGAAACAAGCTTTTTAAATCACAGAAACTCTAGAAACTTGGTGTTTTAGGCAGAATTAGCTAAAGGCAGCAAGAAAATGCAGAAAAATTATACTTAATCACTCCAACGTCTCACTTTTGTCTCTCTGCTGCTGTAGAATTCTGCAGGGCACCAGGCAGGAGCTTGCTGAGCTGTATACTAGCACAAAAACCTTGCAAATGCAGGTTTTATAGCAGGGAAATAAAAGAGAGAGAAATTAGCCCAAAATGGCCAATAAACTACTAATTTCTGGGCTGAAACCACTTCTCCAGGGACAGATAGGCCGCTCAAAGCTTCCTCTCTTTCAGTGAACAGAGAAACTTCATTCTATCCACGTAAGGTATGGACAAACACAGAAACTTGTAACGCAGCCCTGAATTCAGCACTAACCTGAAAACTGGACTATACTAGCTTAGAAAGGTGGGAAAACAAGTATTTTTTTTGTTTTTTTTCAGGAAATAAAGCAGATACAATAAAAAAAACACTTTAAATGCACAGAAATGGCTATCACACTTTAGTGTGTAGCCTACAACAGTTAAACAGGTAATTTAAACACAAAAATGACTTTGATAAAGTGCAGGCAGTAAAACAAGTACAATATGCAGCTGAAACAGGCTTTTTAAATCACAGAAATGGGACCATCATGTAGATATGCCGTTAGCTTCTACTCATATGCATCATTGCTTCTTATTCCCTTTCATAATGCACTACATTCATATAGGTTCATAGGTTCATACTAGGCTATCTGCCCTAGGGCATTTATAAGCCTAGCCAGAGTGTGTTTGGCTTTCGCCACCCATTTTACAATAATTTTGCTATGCCCTTTTTAGAGGTTAGTATACTGTGCCTCTGTCTAACAGTGACACAGAAGTGATACCCGGGGTAAACCTACGATCTCCCATCCACTCATCAAGATTCCTCTTGAAGACAGTCAATGAGGGACTCTGCCTAACCTGGACTGGGATTTTATTCCAGAGTGAAGGGAGCCTCTGGGTTATGAATCTGTCCCTCCAGCATGTCCTATTTATTTCAGTGCTGAGGTTCAAGTCTCTCGAGCGCGTAGCTCGATGGGATTTGGATTTTCTGAGGTGCAGCATGTCCATTAATTCTGGGTTGGACATGGCTTTATACGTCAGGCACAGATCGCCTCTGAACAGGCGGTATGCCACTGAGTAGAGCTGGAGTTTCTTTAACCGGGCAGCGTATGGCATCTGTTTTTAGCCTATACACTTTTTGGCATTTAGCTTGAGGCCATGGCTCTGGCACCAGTTGTCTGTTTCTATGAGGCCCTTTTGGAGGATGCTTGTGTTGGCTGGAGTGTCGATTATGGTGCCCAGTTTGCCACAGTCCTTCTGTGTTGGCCTGTACCTCCGAGAAATATATACCGAACAAGAGAGGTCCCAGGACTGAGCCTTGTGGGACGCCACTTGTAACTGGTTTGGAGTCTGACATGGCTCCAGCAATTCTAACCATGTGGGTTCTGTCCTTGAGCCAGTTTGCAACCCATCTAGTGACATAGGAGTTTATATTTAAGCTGGTGAGCTTATCTATAATGCCCGAGTGGGGTATTGTATCGAAGGCTTTTGCGAGGTCCAGGTAGGCTGTGTGGACCACCTTCCCCTCGTCAATGGCCTTAGTGACTGTTTCAAAGAAATCAACCAGGTTTAAGAGGCAGGATCTGCCCTTAACAAAGCCAAACTGGGTAGGATCCAGTGTCTGTAGGTCCCTGATATCTTTATTTATGAGGTCCATGATGATCCTTTCCATAGCTTTGCAGACCAAGCTAGTCAGGCTTATGGGGCGATAGTTTCCAGGATCCGTTGAGGCACCACCTTTGTGGAGAGGGACCACTGTTGCTGTACGCCACTCTTTGGGTACATATCCTGTAGTAAGGCTGAGATTGAACAGTAGTTTTATGTTTGGGTTTAGCTCTTCTTGGAGTTCATGTAGGATGCAGCCCAGGACACCGTCTGGTCCCATTGATGCTGTGTTTTTTGCTTTGGAGAGGGCAGCTCTTACCTGGGCATCTGAGCATATTTTCTGTTGTTGCAATGTACACACTTGGATAATGAATATGACATTAGACACCTCTAGCTAACAAGCCTGTGGATGATTGAAAGCTGATAACACTAATCTGACATTAAAATCCTCTAGATGACCAAGTCTATGGACAATTACAAGCTTGTAGTTCGTATCAGCTCCGGGGACGATACTCAGGTCTTCTATGATGTCCTAGCTCAAGCAAACCTTTGGTGTCAGAATTGTGATCTAAACCTGAATGCCAAAATATGTAACACTATACAGCTTAGAAACAAGAACTCCTGCATACCTGCCACATAAATGATGCTCCCAAGGCACCCTTGTTGATAACAAACTCTTCTTTAGCCATCGCATGTCCACTGTCATTAGGATAGCCCCATACCTCACCAAATGGGTTACTAACATCATCTCCTCTCAGTCTAAAGATGTCATCATCCAGTTATAGTCATCCATTATCAGGGCCATACAAAAACACAATGTGCCCATCAGTATTTACCTGTCCAAACACCAACTCAAGTTGAAAACATCCAACAGTTCCATAAAATAAAATCCTTGGAATGAGCTTCTTATTCAAATCACCTAAAAGTTCTGTCTCTCTTAACTGTTTCCTGCAGACTCGTATGGAACAATCTATGCCTGGCCTACATACAGACTCGTATGGAACAATCTATGCCTGGCCTACATACAGACTCGTATGGAACAATCTATGCCTGGCCTACATACAGACTCGTATGGAACAATCTATGCCTGGCCTACAAAGCTGTAATGACTCAGTCAGGTTTGATCTACTTCATGTCATTAAAACTGGTAGTATGACAAATACAAGCTCAAAGGACCTAAATGTATAATGCAAGATAAATATAGTTTGTTAACATGAACAATATCTCTCCCAATTAATTCCCTACCACTGGAAAAAAATCCTGCTTTTTTCAAAGCAAAGCAAGTCCCTCTCTATATCAAAATATAAGTTAAATGAATGGATGAGAAAAAGCAAGTCTACAACAAACTAGACCCCTCCCCCCATCTTTTATTGGCAAGAGGCTTAACTAGTTAGGAATACCAGTGGAACTGCAGTGGCTAGGATTCAAAAGGCTTAACTCATCTATTGCCTACTAAAAGCCTAAGAACTGATGAACCAATGAGTGCTGTCTGGGTAATCCACAAATGTTATTCTTTACTTTCATGTAACTGCTGACAGAAAATTCAAGGTAGAAACAGGTTCAACAATTTCCCCTACAGCTCCTCTTCTCAAAGGCATGCTAATGTGTTCTGTTCTGTCCTCATACTGTTCTTTATTTATTAACAAACTTTCTGCAGGCTTCCCCCACTTCCCCTTCGTTATGTATACTGATGATGTGCTTATTTACAGATCAAGCCTCTCCTTAATAATTATTAAAATCAATTAGAAAAGGATATTGTAGTGACATCAAAATGGCTAACCAATCACAGACCCATACTTAACATGAAAAACCTAAATCTCTTCTACTTGGAATTCCTCAAAGGATGGCCAAAGTAACAAATAACTAGACTTTTATCTACATTTACTAACAACCAAACTAAACAGTTCAACACTACTAATACTTAAATATGCAGCTAGATTCAAATATCAACTTTCAATATCATGCATATATTACAAAGACCAAATTAAGCAAACTCCTCCTTTCTAGGCTAAGAAAATCTAACTGTTCATCCCCCCCAAGGCATAGCAGCCATCGGCAAAGAATCTTTCTTTATCAGTTTGAAAATGGATTACCAGTCATTGCAATAATCTCAAAAAATAACATAAACCCAAATAAGCCAGTAAAGAGGTAGTTCCTGTTGTACATAATTTGATTCATTCATACTTATTTTCTTTGGCTACTGTGTGACCTTGACAAAGTCATTTAACCACACAGTGCTTTGGAGCAATTTGGGAGCTTGGGTTAGGCTCCTTGATGGTCTCCTGAACTACATGCCTAGTAACTACCGATGAACCTATAAATGTATACAGATTCCTAACACTCTCAACTCAAAGAGAAATTCATCATTCCAAGATGACAAAAGCCACATGATTCCTATCAGCCACAGAACCACATTATCAACTGCAGCTCTAGTCTATAAACAAACAAACTCATTCACATTCCTTCCTGTTGGCAAGAAACCCCATCCCTCCATCAAAGTACGATTAAAGTTCATGAAATTTGTATTGTTTCAGTCTTTGATGTTAGCCAAAAGCTCTCTTTACAGCACCTGCAATGTGCCCATAACTGACTCCTTCTGCAGTTCATATGGAGTTACATCTATCAGTCATATATCTAAATAAGACTGCACATTCTTTTTTTTTATAAGACCCATTGCTGCTACCACTATTTGGAACTGTCTGGGTATCCTTCCTATACATTGTTCTTGTTTCTGCCTGAAACTACTGGTATTTTATGACTTTGTGTCTCTCTCTATGTATGTAGGCATCCTTCAGTCCCAAAGGATCATGGGTTTGCCCCTCTATTGGACTGATTCAAGCAGCATCTTCTTTGGCTGTGCAATTCAATCTGTGAATGGCAGTCCTTTCTACACTCTGAGCAGCAGTAGGCAGATGTCGGTGTGGTATCATGGCATGGATTTTCCTGAGAACTCTTATAATTTGCTCTACGTGCCAAGGTGGTTTCATACATAGGGAGAGCTTCCTTCACTTCCTGTTTCCAGGCAGTCTTGTCTGAAGCAAGAGAATACCTGTAGTTCATGATGATGGAGAGCTCACCCAGGTGTTCATGCTGATGGAGAGCTCACCCAGGTGTTCATGCTGATGGAGAGCTCACCCAGGTGTTCATGGTGATGGAGAGCTCGCCCAGGTGTTCATGGTGATGGAGAGTTCACTGAGGTCATGCTGATGGAGAGCTCACCCAGGTGTTCATGGTGATGGAGAGCTCGCCCAGGTGTTCATGGTGATGGAGAGCTCACCCAGGTGTTCATGGTGATGGAGAGCTCACTGAGGTCATCCTGATGGAGAGCTCACCCAGGTGTTCATGGTGATGGAGAGCTCACCCAGGTGTTCATGCTGATGGAGAGCTCACCCAGGTGTTCATGCTGATGGAGAGCTCACCCAGGTGTTCATGGTGATGGAGAGCTCACCCAGGTGTTCATGGTGATGGAGAGCTCGCCCAGGTGTTCATGGTGATGGAGAGCTCACCCAGGTGTTCATGGTGATGGAGAGCTCGCCCAGGTGTTCATGGTGATGGAGAGCTCACCCAGGTGTTCATGGTGATGGAGAGCTCACTGAGGTCATGCTGATGGAGAGCTCACCCAGGTGTTCATGGTGATGGAGAGCTCACCTAGGTGTTCATGCTGATGGAGAGCTCACCCAGGTGTTCATGGTGATGGAGAGCTCACCCAGGTGTTCATGGTGATGGAGAGCTCACCCAGGTGTTCATGCTGATGGAGAGCTCACCCAGGTGTTCATGGTGATGGAGAGCTCGCCCAGGTGTTCATGGTGATGGAGAGCTCACTGAGGTCATGCTGATGGAGAGCTCACCCAGGTGTTCATGGTGATGGAGAGCTCACCCAGGTGTTCATGGTGATGGAGAGCTCACCCAGGTGTTCATGCTGATGGAGAGCTCACCCAGGTGTTCATGGTGATGGAGAGCTCGCCCAGGTGTTCATGGTGATGGAGAGCTCACCCAGGTGTTCATGGTGATGGAGAGCTCACTGAGGTCATGCTGATGGAGAGCTCACCCAGGTGTTCATGGTGATGGAGAGCTCACTGAGGTCATGCTGATGGAGAGCTCACCCAGGTGTTCATGGTGATGGAGAGCTCGTCCAGGTGTTCATGGTGATGGAGAGCTCGCCCAGGTGTTCATGGTGATGGAGAGCTCACTGAGGTCATGCTGATGGAGAGCTCACCCAGGTGTTCATGGTGATGGAGAGCTCGCCCAGGTGTTCATGGTGATGGAGAGTTCACCCAGGTGTTCATGCTGATGGAGAGCTCACTGAGGTCATGCTGATGGAGAGCTCACCCAGGTGTTCATGGTGATTGAGAGCTCACCCAGGTGTTCGTGCTGATGGAGAGCTCACCCAGGTGTTCATGGTGATGGAGAGCTTGCCCAGGTGTTCATGGTGATGGAGAGCTCACCCAGGTGTTCATGCTGATGGAGAGCTCACCCAGGTGTTCATGGTGATGGAGAGCTCACCCAGGTGTTCATGGTGATGGAGAGCTCACCCAGGTGTTCATGGTGATGGAGAGCTCACCCAGGTGTTCATGCTGATGGATAACTCACTGAGGTCATGCCTGCACATGTCCTTGTAGTGCAATTTGGGTTGCCCTTTCAACCCCTTTCCAGACTCCAGCACTCCAAAAAGGAGGTCTTTCAGTATTCAACCATCTGTCATGCATGAGACATGACCCAGCTAGTGCATAAGTCTGTTTCAGGAGGGAGAACATGGAGGTGGTGCCTGTCAGGCACTGTGCTGTTGGGGATCTTGTCCTGCAAAGTATGTGCCTAAGGCCGCGCATATGGAATACATTGAGTCGCTGTTCCTGTTTTGAGCACACAGCCCATGATTCACTGACATACTGTAATGTGCCCAAAACACAGGCTGTGTGAACCTGCACCTTGGTGTGCACAGCCAGCTTATTATTAGCCCATACTCTCTTTGTCAGCCTGGAATACATTTTGGTGGCTTTTCCAATGCACTTGTTGATCTCGCTGTCAAGTGACAGGTTGTCAGAGATTGCAGAGCCTAGGTACATGAATTTATGGACAAGCTCCAGCTCATAGTCAATCAACATAACTGATGGTTCACTGCCCACATTTTGGCCCATCACCTGGGTCTACTTTAAACTGATTGTGAGGCCAAATTCCATACAAGCATCCACAAAGTGAGTGATGAGTGACTGACATTCTTGCTGAGTGTGAGCCACAATAGCTGCATCATCAGTGAACAAGAACTCCGTTAAACACTTGCTAACACCCTGGTCTTTGATAAAAGTTTCAGCAGTTTGAAGAGGTTGCCTTCCATTCTGGTTCAGAGAAAGATACCCTCTGTAGCAGTTCCTAAACCAAATTTCAACAGAACTGAAACAAAGATAACAAACAATGTTAGAGCCAGTACACACCCCTGCTTTACTCTGCTGAAAATCTCAAAAGCTGCGGATATGTCTCCTTCATACATGATGGTCCCCTCCGTGCCTTCATGGAAGGCCCTGATAATGCTAAGCAGTATTGGAGGACAGCTGATCTTTGCCAGAAGTGCAAACAGACCTTTCCTACTAATGAAGTCAAATGCCTTGGTCAGATCAATAAAGGGAATATGCAGAGGTTTATTCTGCTCCCTGCACTTTTCTTCTAGTTGTCTACCAGAGAAAACCTTGTCTATAGTAGACTGTCCAGTTCTGCACCCACACTGAGACTTGGAGTGAACATTATTTGCAAGAAAGTGGTGCCTCTTCAGGACAACACATGCAAACAGATTCCCCATGGCAGAGAAAAGGGATATGCCAGAATAGTTATCACAATCACTTTTGCCACCCTTATTCTTATAGACAGTAACTATGTTAGCATCCCTCATATCTTATGGTACACTACCTTCTCTCTTGCATTGGCAAAGTATTGCATGCAGCTCTGAGATTAGGGTACTGCAGGCACATTTAAGGATTTCTGAGAGAATACCATCTTTCATGGGGGCTTTTCCTAAAGAGGTTGCTTTTAGTGCATCGTTGAGTTACTCCAAGGTGGGCTCAGCATCGAGTTCAGTCATAGTTGGCAGAGGCTCAATGGCATTCAGGGGTCTCTCTGTAATGTGTCTCTGGCATACAGCTGTGAGTAGTGTTCTATCCAGCAATCCATCTGCTTTGTTTTGTCCTTCAAGACCTCAACTGTGGCCGAGTTAAATGGGGCAATCGTCCCTTGTGATAGGCCAATGGCTTGCTTGATCCCATAATGCATTCCTCGCATGTTACCAATGCCCACAGCCTGCTGAATCTTGAATCTGAGTTGGAGCCAAGAATCATTTGCACACCACCAAGCTACCTGCTGCACTTAACTCCAAGCACACAGGAGTACCTGCAGGTTCTCTTCATTGGGCGAGAACCTGTATGCAGCCAGTGCCTGTCTCTTCTTCCCAATCAGGGGTGTCAGAACTTCAGTGTGGGCTTCAAACCGTTAAGCACACTTGACTGTCTTCTTCCCAAAGATAAATATTGCAGTGTTATAGATAGTGTGCAGTGTTATAGATAGCATCCCATAGTTTTTCCCATCTCTTGCTGGTGTCAGTGTCATCCAAGCAGGGCAAAGCCTCATCAAGTGCTTGAACAAACTTGTGAACTTTTGAAGGGTCTCAAGTCTTGCCTATGTCCATGCATGGCCTCCCTTCCTTTTTAGAGTGAAAGAACCTTCATGTCTGGATGTTCACCTTACTACACATGAGCAAGTGGTTGGAATCACAGTCTGTGCTTTGGTAACTGTGTGTTACCCTGATACTACTTAAACTGATGCTTTGGTTAGGACAAGGTTAAATTGGTATCAATGTTCTGATCTTGGGTGCCACCATGAAATTTTGTGCTAGGGCTTGACATTGAAGAAGTGTTGGTTATTCAGAGGTCATATTGAGAACAAGGTTCAAGGGGATGCTATCTATTTTCATTCATCTTTCCTGTTCCAAACTAACCCAGACAAGATGGCCAGCTGGGATGGTCATTGCCAAGTTCAGCATTAAAATGGCCAAGAATGAATAATGGTTCATGGGAAGGGACCTCACTGATGACAGCACTAAGTTCATCTGAGAACTTGTCCTTGACTTCCTGGGTAGAAGTTAAAGTAGGAGCATAGATGCTGAAGATGTTGACCTTGGCCACTGGTGTTTGTAGCTGAAGATGTTGACCATGCCCACTGGTATTTGTAGCTGAAGATGGTGACCATGTCCACTGGTGTTTGCAGCTGAAGATGGTGACCATGGCCACTGGTTTGTAGCTGAAGATATTGACCATGGTCACTGGTGTTTGTAACTGAAGATGTTGACCATGGCCACTGGTGTTTGTAGCTGAAGATGGCCACTGGTGTTTGTAGCTGAAGATGTTGACCATGGCCATTGGTGTTTGTAACTGAAGATGTTGACCATGGCCACTGGTGTTTGTAGATGAAGTTGTTGACCATGGCCACTTGTTTTTTTAGCTGAAGTTGTTAAGCATGGCCACTGGTGTTTGTAGCTGAAGATGTTGACCATGGCCACTGGTGTTTGTAGCTGAAGATGGTATCCATGGCCACTGGTGTTTGTAGCTGAATTCTCATCAGTCTCTCATTTACCATATTTGGTGGTATGACTAAGTCAACAAGCTTGTTCTCTCTGTGTGTAAGGCACTGCAGTCACTAGATGTAGCAGTTTCAATGATAAATGCTACTTTTCTCTACTTTTCATGGACTACTATATCTGTTTTTCTCACTTCTATTTTCTGAACTGTTGGTAATGGTGATCCCATGTGATATGAACTTCATTTTCTATAATGCTTTGAGGCTCATGTTTCCAAAGTTTGTCAGGTACTTCAATATTGTAATGTTTGCACAATCCCCGGTGCAACAGTCCTGCCACATTATTATGCCTTTCAGTATACAGGCCTTCTACATTTAGTGTATCACACCCAGCAACAAGATGTGTGACTGTTTCCACTTCTGTTTTACAGAACCTGCATTTCTCTGTTTCTCCCACATGCTCAATGGACTTTGTAAACCAACATGTATGTAGTCCACTGTCCTGGCTTGCTATGTTAATCTTTCATCTTTTGGCTGAAACTTACCTCTCCTTAACTATTCCTGTGTCAAATCCTGGTTGATATGAGTTTGTTCTAGGAATTTTCTGTATTTTCAACTATATTTAAGCATTTTCCACATGTCTTGCCTTACCATCTGTTCTTTCTCCTTATATTCTTTCTTTTGTGTTTGGTACATTCAGTTACCTAATTTTTGTCTATTTCTGGTTTGGTTTCCATTCCCACTTGCACCGATATGCTTCTGCTAAACTAATTGGGGAAGTCATCTTAGATTTGTTCTCTTCGTGTTTCATAACTTTCACTGTATTTGGATGTAGTGAAGGCAGCAGATATGTATGCACTCCTACGATTGCAGTTCTATACATGTAATCAGTTTTGAGATGGTCCATACCTCCTTCATAACAAGGGATATATAATCTTAGTATACACTTATTTTTATAAATCATTTGATAAAAGTAAAACATTTTTCTTGTTTTCCTATCCATCTGATCCAAAACATTTTGGGGTCAGTCAACCACCTAAAACTGTAAATTAGAACAGGAAGAACAAATTGGTTTATAGCTTGGACTTTGTTCCTAGATGTCAAGGCTTTCAGAGAGGTCTAGCCCATGCAACATTAGATCCCTTCTTCCTCATAATAAACTACACTCATCCAAATACTATTTTCCTGCACTTACATATGGGATCAGCTACTCAAAATTGTCTTACTCGCTTCTTATTAAATTGACCAAATTAAACAAATTACATTACCTCACTGTATTCTCTTATTTTAATTAACTTAAAATTTTAAATGAAAATACATAAAAATTAAAACTCTGTTCCACCTCCCTCACCTTCCTACACATTCTCTAATAATCTGTCTTTGTAGTTTCTTCCTAGTTTATTTATTCTACTTTCTCAGTTTTAACTAATCCTGTTCTGCATATTGTAATTAGCAACAATATTTAAGAATTTTTTTTACCACATTCTTAAAACTCTGCTGTAAATTATGTGTTGTTTTATCTATTTTCTCTTTATAAGAGAGACTATATGCTTACACTTTATTTGTATTAATTTTGGAACCAAAGGCTGAACCTGAAAAAGATCTACTTAGATCAGTTTTCTATTCTGGCAACAAATAAATAAATATGATGGTACATTCTAGCCAATGACCAGTGCCCAAATTCCAATAAAGGTGTACTGATGTCAATAATAGTCACAAATACAACTTCCAAGCTAAAACCTGACTCTGGTCCTGCTCGAGAAAACGATGAACTATATCCCTAAATGTGATCAAGTACCTTTTCATTCCTTATACCACCTTACTCTCCCTTCTTCAGTAACTTCCTTGCTGCTATTTAAGTCTCTTCCCTAACTTTCTGTCTAAATATACTATAAGCCTTTTTCCCCTACTTCTTATTGCAATTCCTGTTTGTATTAGACTAACTTACCACTAATTTGTCTACAAACTGTCTAAAATCTTTCTAAATATTAAATGATTGTCATGTACCTTGTATAGATTCTTAACCAATCCTTTTTATATTTTGTCTAATTTGTTATAATTATTTAAACTGCAGATTTTTGGTTTTATTTTTGAAGACTGTAAAATTATTGTTCTTAAAAAGTTTTGTAATCATTTGGAGCTTTTCTCCTCAGGCCTCCTCTGAAAACGGGCTTCTTCTCAGTTGAACTTATTAATCAAATGTCAATAAATAAGTAAACAAATTAGAAATAGGCAATTGCAATTATTTGCCAGTGAGGATAGGTAACAGTGTTTAAGTTGTACCATCGCCTCTGTGTCCCAGACTTATACATTTGTGAAACTAATTTATTTTAGCAAAATGGCTGATCAAAACTACAGTTGAAAAGAAAGCAGAAGAGCTGCTTATAGAACAAAACCGGCCATACTCCATGCAAGGATCTATCCCTTGCACGCCTCAATACAAAGACCGATTCCAGTGTCACTCCACCTTATCAAAAAGGAGAAACTCCGACTACACTGACCGACTGTGTCTAGAGTAGGATAATGGTCAAATGGGGCCCTAGGGAGGGGAATGGACCACCCTCCACAGCCATTCTCTTGGCCCATTACTTGTTTCTGTCCCCCATTTACCATAAACACTGCTCAAAACAATAAACGTGCATACTATTTTTTGAAAGCAGAAATATGGATTTAATTTAAAACTTTTAATTTAAATATCCTTTGTTGGCCATGTTAGTCCCAGTAGGTTAGTAGAGTCTTCTCAGGGGAGACCCTTGATGGTATTAATACTACTAGGGGAAATTTGTCAAGACACTGGGGAACCTCCCCCTACTCTTTTCGACAGCTCAGGTGGATGTAAAAGATGTCACAGCACCTACCATTAATGCAGACAGATGGGGCCTCAGTTTAACATCTCATCCAAAGGATGCACTCAAAAGTGCAACACTCCCCCTCCTGCAGTATCAGAAATCCATCTACATAGTGTGGCCTGTCTGTACGCAAGACACTTGACATTAATCAAGACCAAATGACATTCTTATATCATCTGAAAAAGTTTTGACAACTTGCAGTTGTACTTTCAGTTCCTCATCTGATGAGCTATACAGTTTTAAATCGACAAAGAGAAGATGAGAAGTCTTTACACTTTGTTGTTTTCTAGGAGCCAAAATATAGCCATGGCCTAAGCTGTTAAGTAGATAGCTTAATAGGTTAAGGGCAAGGCAGAATAGCAGCGGTAACAGAGAATCACCCTGCAATATCCCCCTTTGAATTTTTATCCCTGGGATAATAATTTGTCCTTTATCATGGCTTAATTGCAAAGTGGTCACTGTAATGTAGTTGATCATTGTAGGGTGTATCTTATACATTTTTAAGCATTGTTTTATTCATGAATGTGGGATACTATCAAATGCTTTTTGTATTCAATCCATGCCATACTTAGATTCTTCCCTTTTTACAGTTCTCCACTATGACTTTATTTAACAACAAATGATCCTTTATTCCATATGACTTTCTTTTATTGACCTTTTGTTCTACTGACATTTATGATTTAAAACTGTATAGCTCATCAGAGGAACTGAAAGTACAACTAACTGCAAGTTGTCAAAACTTTTTCAAATTATAAAGAATGTTATTTGGTCTTGATAAATGTACAAAAGCAACCTTTGAAGCAGGAAAATTGCAGCACCAGGAAAACATCAGTTTGGGACAAGAATGTGATATAAAAGAACTTGAGCAAGAGGGAGAGCATAAATATTTGGGAATTGATGAAGGATCAATAATAAATAATGAACAAATGTAAATAAAACTTAGTAAGGAATACTTTAGAAGACAAATTAATCCTGAAAACAGCTTTGACATCTAGGAACAAAATCCAAGCTATAATCCAATTTGTACCTCCTGATCTAACTTACAGTTTTGGAGTGACTGACTGGCCCCAAAAATGTATTGGATAGATAAGATAGGAAAACAAGAGGGATGCCTCATGCTCACCAAATGATTTATAAAAATAAGTGCATTGTAAGTTTGAGGATTAAGGAGCTGTTAACAGTTTCCTGTGGTCCAGTGGTACAAGATTTGATTTCCTCTACCGCCATTGCTTAACTGTGTGACTCAGTCACTTAACCAGACACCACTCCCAAGCTACGTCTGAAAAAATGTCCATGGAGATCAGTCCTCTACCTTAGAAAGCAAATACAAATAAATAAATATAAATACAGAATTGTATGTAAGCTTGATGCTACCACAGTGTAATAGGCTAGAAGTCAGCAAGTGAGTGTTACTTGGCTGTACAGAAAAAAAGGGGGGCATTACTTTCGTCATAGGGAAAAAAGATACAAATGTACAGCTGAGTGAAAGGAGATAATAATAGTACAAATGTGGTAGATGTTATAGTTTAAGCAAACTTTACAAGTTATATATCTTAAAGTAAAACAAATAGTTAATTACTCCCATACCTAAATGTTTTAGCAAAATAAACAGTTATCATCAGTCACATCTGATTAATAGTTCCAAATGAGTGTGATATCTCCAGGATTTTGGGATAGTATTTGGAAGCATTATGTGGATTTAATTATGTCTATAGTGTATTTGGAAACTGTGACAACCAAAACAATCTGCACATTGCTGTTGTACCTTTGTGTACTGCTAAACAGATTTGTCTTTGACATGACTTACTGAAAAGTTTTGCTACTTCTTAGCTGAAGTGGATATGTTTACTCAGTCTGGAATAGTATTATATAACTATATATTTGCTGAGTTATTAATTTATCCTTTTGTTGACCAGGTTAGTCCCACCAGGCTAGTGGTCTGTTTTCAGGGGAGACCTGAGGTGGTATTTATAATACCAGGGGAAATTTGGCCAGGGCATCAGGGAACTTCCCCCTTCTCTTTTCACATAGGGGGACGCATTTGTTTGTGGCACATTTTGCTTCTTGCTTACATTATGGGCACGTAGGCAGCTTGGAGAAGCAGGAAGCCAACACAAGCAAAAAAATGGAAGTCAGAGAACATAATTGCAAGGCAGATTGTGATTTTGGTGCTGTTAATTGAACAGCAGATATTTTTAAGTAATTGGAGAAGGAATCCTAGGTGAAAGAGAGTTTGAGAAAAGATTATGGTATGTCGGAGACAGTGAAAAAGACAGTCAAGCCTTTTTTAAATCAGTATGAATGTATCAGATCTAGTGGAGATAGATACAAAAGAGTTGTTACAGCAGAAGATTCTTGAATCTGAGGATGCAGTACAACACTGTGTTGTTACAACCCCCCAATCACGAGGATTGTGAGATCGTATATTGTTGAAGATGGTGGAAGAGCTTGAACCAAAAATGGAAAGAATTTGTCTTCGGGAGAAATGATGGATAGAATACAGAAGGAAGAAGGGCAGCAGAGAGAGGATATGCAGATGGAGAAGAAATTGTACACTGAGATGGTGAGAGAAGGAATATGTGGTAAGCAAATAGAGAAAGAAACAACTGCTAGAAAAAAAGAGTGTTTAAGGTTCGAAATGAAAAGAAGGAAAATGTTTCAATGGATAGATACAAGGTATGGTATGAAATCATAAAGATGATTGGGATTAAAACAAATGAGGTAAGAGCACCTATACATATTAATAAAGAGACTTTTTGTGACATTATTTTCGAGACTTGACAGATAATAGAAAAGTTTATAGAGGAATAAGAAAAAGAGAAAAACTGTTCACTGTGGAACTTATATGTATTTAAGCCTTCTTTTAGGGAAACTAAGAAAAAAATTATATTCAGTTCCAAACTGATGTTGAAAAAGAGACTTTAAAAAAGCATTTATTAAATCTATGTAATGATGTACTGACTTTATCAAAAGTGCACAATAATAGAGATTTATGGATTGGAGGGTGGGATTGTAATGTGATATTGAAACTGAAAAAGTATTGTGTTGTTCATATTCCAAGTGCTATTAATGTTGAAGGAGATAGATGTTTGGTGAGATACTAGAGACAGCCACAAGCATGTTTTTGTGTGGAAACATAGATCATTTAATTAACAAATGTGACGATTGAGGACATGATGCAAAAGACTGAACCTAAATGTTATAAATGTAAAAAAGTGGGACATTTGGGGGAGGGTGAAGAAAAAGAAAATTAATTAGTTTCAGATTTAACAGAAAATGCAACAGAACAAGGTAATATGGATAAAGTTAAAGAAAAGGATATAGAAGAGAAAACAAATGGAAAAAATAGTACTAACACCAACATGGAGTGAATAACTCAGAAAGCTAACGAAAAAGATGATTAATACAACTGGTCTCCAATTACAGTAAATATTGAAGAAGAAGACTCAAGTTTGAGTGAGAATGGTTATGCTAAATGGTATATAGTTAAACAAAAAAGAAATCCAATAGGGAGAAGAGTGAGAGAACGGAAAAGGGAAATATAGAAAACTTAAAGAAAAAAGGAGAGGATTAATATATACTATAGAAAACTTAAAGAAAAAAGGAGAGGATTAATATATACTATAGAAAACTTAAAGAAAAAAAGGAGAGGATTAATATATACTATAGAAAACTTAAAGAAAAAAAGGAAAGGATTAATATATACTATAGAAAACTTAAAGAAAAAAAGGAGAGGATTAATATATACTATAGAAAACTTAAAGAAAAAAAGGAGAGGATTAATATATACTATAGAAAACTTAAAGAAAAAAAGGAAAGGATTAATATATACTGTAGAAAACTTAAAGAAAAAAAGGAGAGGATTAATATATACTATAGAAAACTTAAAGAAAAAAAGAAAAGGATTAATATATACTATAGAAAACTTAAAGAAAAAAGGAGAGGATTAATATATACTATAGAAAACTTAAAGAAAAAAGGAGAGGATTAATATATACTATAGAAAATTTAAAGAAAAAAGGAGAGGATTAATATATACTATAGAAAACTTAAAGAAAAAAGGAGAGGATTAATATATACTATAGAAAACTTAAAGAAAAAAAGGAGAGGATTAATATATACTATAGAAAACTTAAAGAAAAAAAGGAGAGGATTAATATATACTATAGAAAACTTAAAGAAAAAAAAGAGAGGATTAATATATACTATAGAAAACTTAAAGAAAAAAGGAGAGGATTAATATATACTATTATTTAAAGCAGAGTTACGTGTAAAATG
Organism: Protopterus annectens; assembly: GCF_019279795.1. NCBI lineage: Eukaryota > Metazoa > Chordata > Ceratodontiformes > Protopteridae > Protopterus > Protopterus annectens. The sequence continues at coordinate 540,170,480 of NC_056742.1, read as the reverse complement.
TCATTAAATGTGAAGAGTTTTAAAAAGTTGGAAAGAAGGATAAGGATTTTGGAGTGGTGTAATAAGCTAGATAGTGATGTTATTATACTAACAAACAGAGGTGTGGTGTGGAAAATGTGATATGCAATTTTGGGAAAGAGACCTGCTCACGAATACTTATATTATACAAAGCTGCAATTAAAGTGTCAAATGTTACATTTGTCATAACAGGTAGAATTACTGTTAGTGACATAAGATGACGATAACATTTTATGAAAATTATTGCATTATATGCTTACGTAATAAAAGGGGAGAGGAAAGAAATGTTTAGAAAGATAATACACTATGTAGCAGTTAATATGGAGATAATTGTAGTGAGTGGCTTTAATGTCAATCTAAGACAAGCGAACAAAAAGGCTTATGATGTTAAACTAGTAAAGGACATTATAAAATAAGGACAGTTAAAATATGGAATTTAGAGACTTGGACATATAGAAAAGGCGAGAAAAGAACAGAAATAGGTTAATTTTTATTATTAGAAAGTTTAGTAGCAGCTGCACAAGGAGTTTTACTGACAGGGTTTTCAGATCACAGAGCAGTATGGATTATGATAAAGGGAAATGATTACTTAAAAATAGGGAAAGGCGTAAAAATATTAACCGAAGTAAAATGGGATGATTAAGGGAGAAAAGAAGCCATGAGTCTATGGAAAGATCATGTTGAAATGCGAGAATTTTACAAAGACTGGTAAGAATGGTGGTTGATTTTAAAATGAAATATAAAAAATGTTGGAAGGCATGGGAAAAAGAGAAATATATATGGAAAAAATGAATTAAAATAATTTAAATAATGATATGATTGAATAGAGAAGAATGATGAGTATTTCTTTAATAAAAAATAAAATATATGAAATGAACAAGAAAAAAATAGAGCATTTGTTGTATAAACAAAGATATTTTTTGAAAAGAAAAAAGAAGAAATTGCATTGTATTTAAGTAAAATAATCAAAGAGAACAATAATGTAATGAGGGAAATTAAAGATTTGTCAGGTAAGGTACATAGCAAACAAGAGAAGATTATGAATGTAGTGAAAGCATATATTAGGACAGTATTTAAAGAAAAGAGAAGTAAGACATGGAAGGAATGGAAGGTACGTACTTCTGACATGGAGAATAAGGATGTTGAAAAGGAGATAGAAATAGAAGAACAAAAACAGGCAATAAAAGAAATTAACTTGGATTCAGCTGCAGGACCAGATGGAATAGAATATAAAATGTACAAAAATCTGACTTTTTATAAAGGTATTAAATGAATGGCTAGAGAATGGTTTTATGTAAGGTAATGTGGTGGTATCATCAGGTTTAAATGGAAAAAAAGGAGAGAAGGAAGACATTCAAAATTGGAGATCTCTTCTTCTTCTCATTTTGGTTTTCCCATTAGGGGCCAACAGAATAAAGGTTTGCAGAACAACTGGCAGTGGAGTTTTATGGTGTCGAGTTGCCAGCCTAGTGCCCAACCTTCCACAGAAGGCACACACACATGCACACACTCACACATAGGGCCACTTTATAGTATCCAATCCACTTGCATAATCAAAATTGGAGTCCGATTGTATTAAATAATAAAGATTATAGGATTTTTATGAAAATATTACATAAAAGGATGGAAGGAAAAATAGGTAATGTTGTAAATGAATATGTGTTTGGTATGTAAGATAAAAAAGTTCAAAACTTATTATTAATAGCTAAGGAATTAGTAGATGATATAGTAGTTAGAAATGCTAAAGCAAAAGTAATGGTAGGAGACTTAAGTAAAGCATTTGATTCGATACATCACTCAGTATTATGGGATATATTTCATATATATAATGTAAGTCAGAGGATTAAAAGTGTGCATATGTCAGCATACAAGTATAATATCATGAAGATTATGATAAATGGATGGTTGAGTAAAGATATAAAGTTAGAAAACTGTAATAGGCAAGGATGCCCATCAAGTGGTACATTATTTGTATTGTATTAGTAATGAATGTAACATCTATGTACATGAAAAAAGGGGATGGATGCTAATAGTTATATTTCTAAGGAAGGGATAAAAATGCCTATATTGTTAAATTATGCAGATGATATTATTATTACGACAAAAAAATGAAGTTAGCATGAATATAGTAATTAAAGAAATACAAGAAGTTATTAAGGTATTTGGGTTGGTATTAAATACAGATCAAAGTCAAGGCTTAGGTTTTGAGGGAAAGATTGGTGGCGCTGAATTTAATAAGAAAAAAATAATTAAGATCCTTTGAATAAACTTTGGGAAACAAGAAATTATAAATTCTGTATGGGAAAAGGAAATGAGGAAATAAAACAAATGTGTATGTTTTGGAAGTCTTTTGGTCTTTCCTTTAAAAGGAAAGTACACTTAATGAATTTGGTACACTTATTAAAGATTACAGTACATATTTAACCAGTGTATTTTGTGTTCCTTTAAATTTAGAGAAAGATGTATACAATATAATATTTTCCTTTATCTGGGGATCAAAGTTAAACCCTGTGAAAAGAGGGGTGCTATACGTGAAAAACAAAAAATGAGGTTTGGGGTTAATAAACCCTATAGTGTATATGGCATCCTTAAATTCACATACAGTAATGAAGCATTTAAAAGATAAAGTGGCTCCTTTAATAATGAAAATACTAAATGTGATATATAGAATGGAGTGGTTGACTTTTTTTTTAGTTCAAGAAAAGGAGGAGTTGTAATAAAGAAACATAAATTATCAAGATAAGATTGTTTTGTGGAATATTAATGTGAAAGAAATTAAAAATAATAGTAAAAATAGTATGATAAGTTTATGGAAAAATATTACAGAATATATCCTTGGAAGGAATTTAACAATGAGAAAAGAAATGCTATTGCTGCAAGAGTGGAAAGATTTAAAAGATATATAGAAGGTCAGGATTTTTATGGAGGTTATCTATACAAAACCTATCAGTGAAGGTAAATATGCCATATAAAAGACAGCGTATGGGCCAGATTCAATAAAGCCTACATTAAGTGTACACTAAGTGTACACTGTACACGATATGCATTCAATAAAATTTGTATCATATTTTTGTGTTTCTAGTCGCTCAGAAAGATGCCACTAAATGTACTGTACTCTAAACATTGTGGTAACCTTTATGAATCCCTGTCAATATTTAAAACTGCAAGAATATCAGTAGGAAAACCAAAATTAGGAGGAGGGAGGTGTGAGTTATGTCTGTCTTGTCTGTTCACTCAGAACAGGCTTTATTGAATCTGGCCCATCTATATTGTGATGAATTGAAACTTGTGAACATGTGTTTATACAATGTAAAAGTGTAAAAATGTTTTATATATATATATATATACAGTAATGAAAAAATATATATATATATATATATAATGTAAATAAGTAGAAATATAAATAAATATTTGATTGTGTAAATACTTATGGATTATGTAGATTAAGAACCCCTCTACTCTTTTTGATAGGTGCTGTGTGATTTTTTACATCACGCAGGTGAGATCTTGGTTTAACATCTAATCCTAAGGAACAGTGAAATGCAGAGTAGATATAGGACAGACCCACAGACTGAGATGTTTTAACCTCAGTAACTCTCTAACCCCACATTTTGTCTGCCAGTGATTACCACTGCTAGACCCCCATGCATCCCACTCTTTACACCGCACTGCTCTACGTTCTGCTTATCTTCGTACCTTACGTGACCCATTCATAATACAACAACCTTCTGAGTAAGCCTTGTATCACTCAGATTTTAGTACCATTTGAGCAGCATCCTGAAAGATAACTTCTCAACAAACAGATATAAGTAAGTGTAACTGGTAAGTGTTGATTTGAATAGCCTGCAGCATTCATCATTTGCACCTCATCTGGTCCACTCAACCATGTTATACCATGCAGGATCCCCTTTTTGACTGCACCTCACATAGATTAGTAATAGGGACATATTCTTAATTAAATTAATTAATGTTACCATTACCAGTTTTTTCATGCTGTCTCAAGTCCTCTTACATCTTACTTCATAAGTTTCTGCTGGCACCTTATGCCTAACACCTACTGATTATCAAGACCCCAGAATGTTTTGCTCCTATTCATCCCACTTGTATTTTCATCTGCACAGAATCTTCATATAAACTTCCCTTTCTCTCATCTTTACAGAATATGTCTTTCTGTTTTACCTTTGAAAACATGTCTTCCTTGGGTCTACATAGCCATTTCTCACTTAAACCATGTGCCCTGTTCACCACAGAGTAACTTGTAGCCATTATTATATTTAAACATATTAGTTGCACTATTTTGTTTAAATATCTGGGTATGGTATTTAGCAACTCTCTTTCTTACTTTAAGAAACACAGTCTTACGTTAAGAAATATAACATGTAAAGTTTACATAAAGTTTGTTTACAGTATATGTTCATAATATTATATCATCTATCCATGTGTGTGTGTGTGTGTGTGTGTGTGTGTGTGTGTGTGTGTGTGTCCTAGTGGTAGAGTAAGGTTTGGATGAGGGGTAGGTTTAGCTATGCGCACATGTGTTCATGTATGTGCAGTTGGTGTCAGAGTTTACAGTCATCCTATTGGGGAGGGGATTTTAAGGAGGTAATGTGAAAGGTTGGGGTGGGGGGCAAGGATAGGGTTAGGGATTCCACACCTGAGTTTGTGGGTGTAGGGGGACAAAATTTCTGATGACCCTAACCTCATCCCTACCTTTACTTCAACTCCCACCTTGCACATTACCTGTTAAAACTCATCTCCTGTCAGTAGTACCACTATACAGCCAAAGTGTGTCTAATGTAGGTGTGTAGCCAGGCATAGTCGCTGTACATTTTTTCTTTGCATCACTCAGTACATTGTAGCTTTTTCAGACTATATCATGTCTAGAACTGTCTAAAGTAATGTTTCAGGTATATAACTTACTTACAGAAAAGATTATTAATCTGAAAATAATGTCTTTAATAGTTTTAGAGAGAGAAATGCTAAAAACAATTTGTACAATTATTAATTGCTGGGGGGGACAACATTTTGAAAGATGTGCCCCATTTGTTTTCTTTAAAGCCAGGTGGGTTTCAGGGCAGTAATAAAAGTTGGGGAGTACAAAATGGAATTTTATGCCTACACCCCTGGTCTAATGGTAGTGTTAGGTACTTGGAGTCCCCCACCCCACCCCCGTGTTATTTGACTGATCACAAAAGGAGACTGCTTGGTTTTCTTTTGCAATCAGTTCAATGTGCAGTTATGGTGGTTTCCGCTGGTTTTGGTGATGCTAGGTTTGGGGATTTTGTTCTTCGCAAAGGGAGGTTTCAGTGAGTATTTAATCTGTTTTTGCCATTTTTCCCATTTTAGGAAATTGTGTATTTGAATAAGTGGCTATAGATTTTCTGTTGAATTAACACAGACAGATGTAATGGGAATAGTGATATTAATGTCAGAAACTCAAAAACACACATTACCAAAACTGAATATCTCATATCCCACAACATAAAACGTGTTTTCTGTTTCAGTGTTATCATTTCAGTAATGGGAACATAGTGTATTTTATTTCTTCCTCACTAACATGTTCAGCTTCTGGAGAGTCAGCATTAAAAATACTCGGAATAGCTTTGCAAAAGTAATATACTGATCTGCAATATTACATCCTAAATGAGCTTGCAGTACAAAAAAATGAACATGAATACAGTCAGAACCAATAAAGACATAAGGAATGTTCACAGAATGTACCTAACATCTTCTACTAAACAATGAAGCACATCTGTTTCTTTGTTTGTGTCTTTCGGCTTTTCCCGGTTAGGGGTCGCCACAGCAGAACTCCAGTCCGCTAATGATTGGTAGTTGATTTTTACGTGCCAAGTTACCAGCCCTGATGCACAACCTTCAATGAAGGTACGCCCATTCACGCATGTCTCCACGCAGAAGATGCTCTAGCTGTGAATCGAACCGGACAGCGTCTTACTGTGAGGCGACAACGCTACCGCAGCACCAATGAAGCGCATCTGTATTATTTATAAAAATGGCAGCCATATAAACCAGCATGATGCCATATTACTATGGTGGATCTTTAACCTGTGATTATATCACCTCATGAAAGAAATCACAATATTCTCAATGACACAATATTTGATTGAAATAAGGTGTTAATTACAAAATTCTCTCATTGCTTTCACGTTCCCCACTGAAATTTTTTGTAAACAGAGTTATTGACAGAACAGCTTCAAAGGCATGAACACAGCACCCCCCCCCCAATATGGTTTTTACTTACCTTAAGTATATATTACAAGCTTATTGAATAATTTCATCTTATTAGTGCATTGTGAAGATAACATTGTGTGTGTCAATAACTGTTGTGCATATCAATTAAATCTTTGTTATATGGCACTGGAAAAGACAAAAAATGAAATGGTATTGATTACGTATGATGTACATATTTAGTGTAGTATGCTGACTATAGTAAAACTTATGCAGAAACACCAGTAGTCAATGCCAGTTTTATATTACAATGGACCAGAAGTGTAGCAAAGGTGGGACTAAAGGGGTAGCCACCCCAAGAACAAGGTATTTGGGGGCAGGATAGAGGAAGTGGTATTACTCCTGCATTCTTTTGCAGAAATGCCAGTACAGAAAAGCACTTCAGAAGTTCTTGTGTAGTAAGCTGTAGCAAGGCAAATGCTACAAATATACCAATTGGCTTGCAACAACTTAAAAGTAAAAGCCCTTTTTTTTCACTTAGAGGAAACAAAGATCTGGTTTGGAGCATTAGTGTAAGGGAGCACAGACCAGCTGGTGAGTCGAGGGGGCAGGGTGCCAGATCAGGGACTGGCTAGGTGATAGATAAGCCAGCTACAGCTCTGCAATGACTAGAGAGTCAAACTGCTCCAGGAGTTATTGACACAACATATATTGTGGTGCCATCACAAAAAAGTAAGTGTCTTTTAAATGCTGATTATTACTTGTTTCACTTTGAAAAGAAAACAGAAGAATGGAAGTGAGAAGTGTAAGGGGAGGAGTATAACAAGCTTCTTAGAGCTTTGGCACATCACCATGGTTCTGATCCTGTGAGTGTGTCAATGCATGCAGGCTGAGCTGCAATTGTAAGATATGCAGTTGGCATTACAAACGAGTCCTTCAAAACAAAGTCCGAGATCCTGGCATGTTGAGTCCATATATATTTTATATATATATATATATATATATATATATATATATATATATATATATATATATATATATATATAATATATATGTATATATGGGTTCATAGGTAATTACTAGGCTAATGACTCTAAACAGCCTTTTTAAATCTAGCTATTTGACAGGTTTTCTTAACACTCATTTTACTGGGGTTATAGCTTAGGTATGGGTAATTGAGCATTTACAAGCTTCCTCTTTCTAATAGAGACACAGATGACAGACCAGGGGTAAATTTATGACTCCCCATGCACTGATCCCAGTCGCACTTTAATGTTCATGGAGGAATTCTGCTTAAAATGGATGGAAGTGTGTTCCAGAGAAGGTGTGGACCCTGAGACAGATTGTTTGAAGGGTTTCTGCCATTTTAATTTCTCCAAGTCTTTTGGGTTTCTAATACCATGATGGGAATGGACCCTATTCCTAAGTCAAAGTACGATTAAAGTTCATGAAATTAGTATTATTTCACTCTTTGATTTTAGCCAAAAGTGCTCTTCGCAGTACCCGCAATGTGTCCAGTAATGACTCCTTCTGCAATTCGTACAGTGTTACATGAATTGGTAACATATCTAAATACGATTGTAAATTCTTTTTTATAAGACCAGTGGCTCCTACTACTATTGGAACTGTCTGGGTATTTTTCTTCCACGTTGCTCTCATTTCTGCCTGCAGATCGAAGTATTTTATGACTTTGTGTCTCTTTGTATGCAAGACCCTGTAGTCACTAGGTGTGGCGATTTCAATGATCAATGCTACTTTTGTCTTCCTTTCTTGGACCACTATATCCAGTTTTCTAGCATCTATCTTTTGGACTGCTGGTATTGGGTGATCCCATGTGATGTAAACTTCATGATTTTCTATGATTCTCTGTGGCTCATGTTTCCAGTGTCTTTCAGCCACTTTGATACCATAATGTTTGCAAAATCTCCAGTGAAACAATCTCGCCACATTATTATGTCTTTCAGTATACAGTCCCTCTGCCATTAGAGAGTCACAACCAGCAATAAGGTGTGTGACTGTTTCCACTTCGGTTCCACAAAACCTACATATATTTGTTTCTCCCACATGTTCAATGGACTTAGTAAAATAGCATGTACGCAGCCCACTATCTTGGGCTGCCAATATTAACCTTTCATTTCTTGATGTGAATTCACCTCTCCTTAACCATTCCTGCATTCGTTCTTGATCAGCTTGAGGCTCTTCCACAAGTTTTCTATACTTGCAACTATATTTATGTTTTTTCCACATTTCTTGCCTTCTCATCTGGTCCTTCACCTTATATTCTTTCTTTTGTTTTTTAGCACATTCAGTTGCTGCCTGGTTTTTATCCACTTCTGGTTTGATTTCCATTCCTGCTTGACGTCGATATGCTTCTGCTAAATTAAACAGAGATGTCATTTTAGATTTATTCTCCTCATGTTTCAAAACTTTCACCACATTTGGATCTTGTGAGGTCAGCAGATGTGTGGAGTCCCACGATTGCAAATCTATACATGTAATAAATTTCAAGGATGCTCATACCTCCTTCAGAACGGGGAATATATAATCTTGGTATACACTGATTTTTATAAATCATTTGGCGAGCATGAAGCATCCTTCTTGTTTTAATATCCAATCTATCCAACACTTTTTGAGGCCAGTCAGTCACTCCAAAACTATAAGTTAGGACAGGAAGAGCAAACTGATTTATAGCTTGGATCTTGTTCCTATGTGTCATTGCTGTTTTCAGGATTAATTTAAGTCTTCTAAAGTACTCCTTACTAAGCTTTATTCACATTTGTTCATGTTTTATTGCTGATCCTTCATCAATTCCCAAGTATTTATACACCACCTCTTGCTCAAGTTCTATTATATTACATTCTTGTCCCAAACTGATGTTTTCCTGGTGCTGCAGTTTTCCTTTTTTAAAGGTTGCTTTTGCACATTTATTAAGACCAAATGACATTCCAATATCATCTGAAAATGTTTTGACAACCTGCAACTGTGCTTTCAGTTCCTCATCTGATGAACTATACAATTTCACATCATCGACAAAGAGAAGATGAGATGTCATTAGACTTTGTTGTTTTCTAGAAGCCAAATTATAGCCATGACCTAAGCTGGTAAGTAAACAGCTTAATGCATTAATGGCAAGGCAAAATAGCAACGGTGACAGGGTGTCACCCTGGAATATCCACCTTTGGATTTTTATCCCTGGGATAATAATCAGTCCATTATCAAGGCTTAATTGCAAAGTGGTCTGCCACTGTTTCATGGTTACTGTAATGTAATCAATCAGTGTAGGATGTACCTTATACATTTTTAAGCACTCTTTTATCCATGAATGTGGGAAACTATCAAATGCTTTTTTATAGTCATTTCATGCCATACTTAGATTCTTCCCTTTCTTACAGTTCTTCACTATAACTTTATTTAAAAACAAATGATCCTTTGTTCCATATGACTTTCTTTTATTGCCCCTTTGTTCTACTGCCATAATTGAGTTTTCTTCTAAATGACTATAAACTCTTTCGGCGTCAATCTCCATGTATAGTTTATACGTCGTCGGAAGACAAGTTATTAGTCTATAATTTTTAGGGTAGCTTGCAGGTTAACTCTTAAGTAAGAGCATTATTTTTCCTGTTGTTAACCAGTGCGGTGTCTGTTCGGGGTGTGCATATAAATAGTTCTTACTCATGGCTAGATCTTCGTGTAAAGAAGTTAATATTTTAAGCCAAAAGTCAGGTACTGCATCTGGGCCTGGGGTTTTCCACTTAGCGGTTTTTCTCAACTTTGTTTCAATCTCTCTGGCTGTTATTTCATCCCATTTCATATCCTGTATCTTTAAACTTCTTATTCCTTCTTTTACTTCTTCTATCCATTTAGCATCTTTATTATGTTCCACAGGAACTTCATAGATACTTCTCCAAAATGTATCTACTTCCTCTTTTTTCGGCGGTCTATCAATTCCTTTTACCTCATTTCCCATTTCTCTATAAAACTTTTCTGGGTCATCAGTAAATTGCTTATTTTGTACTTTTCCCTTATATTTATCTTCGTATCTTCTGAGTCTTTCCACCTGTTTTGAATTTTTTAGTTTGTTATCTTCAATAGTGCATAATAGATTCTGGTCTGTTCTAATACTGCGCATTGCTTTTATCACATCTATCTTTCTTAGTATTTTTGTTGATCTGTTCCCTCATGTATAATCTTCTAACAATGACACTTCTTGTCTTAGCTGCTTTATAGTTTTCTCTATTCGATATTTCCATGATGGTATTCGCTTTCACCCCCCCTCCCCTTTTCCCTCGCTACCCTATGTTCTTGTGGTAGAATTTTATCAGTTATTAATTTAGCAGTACAGTAATATATTCTGTTTACTCCTGTTATAACACATGGGTCTCTATGGACAGTCCTAATTACTGTGTTCACTTGTTTTATCAAGCTTCTGACTTTTGGGGTTTTATTAACCTTCTGCAGTCTATGTCTCTCATTGATCTTGATATATCTGTCTGTGTCTATTAAATCAAGCAACTCTTTTCTTAACTCCTTTTCTTCCATACTGAGGGCACATCCCTTGTTTTCCATTTCCTTCGGGTATTCTATAGAAAGTTCTATAACATCTTCTTGTGGCACATTCACATCACAGTTTCCTGTTCCTTTCCTTGTTGTCTAACTTCAAGTGAATGTTTATACTGGTTTCCTTTGAAAGGCTCCAAAATATCTTGATATGGCACCTGACCTGTTGCTTCCTGTTCCACTAGTTTCCCCTTAATTTGGATATCCATTGCTCTATCCTGCGTGGTGCTTTCTGCATTTGATTTTCTACACTGAATCCTTCTCTTTGCAGCTGTTCCATTACTTCAATTTCTATTTCTTTGACTTTTCTATTACTAATCTATTTTTCTACTTTTCCTCTTAGTCTTCTTATTTTTTGTATTGTAAAGTTTTCCATGTCCAGATTCCTTTGCCTATATTTTTCTTCAAATATCTTTGGTGCTGCTCTTTTTGTATTGGTTAGTTTTGCTTTCTCCTTTGCATAAATATTACACCATATTAAATCTCTTTTCCTTTCCCATGTCCATATTTCTTCTTGATGTCTCCAGATCTTCTTGCTTTTCCTTATTCAGAAAGGTTGCATCCTTATTTCAGAAAGGTTGCATCAATGAGACATGAAATTTGGCAGGCAGAGTACAGCTAAAGTGGGTCAGTCAGGGTTCATGTGAGCCAGTCTTACCAAAAGCTTCTCAGAGTGCCTTGTAGAAGATTGACATGTCTGAAATCCTGCTGTTAGAAAAAGACCAAGGGACAACTGGAAGATGAACCAGAGGGGCAAATGTTTGTTTAATGTCGTCATTTGCATCTAAGCAGTCGGTAGGTGCATTGGAGCTACTGACTGGCACAGGAAATGGATATTGATTGTTAGGTCCTATAAAGGCATTTACAGCATCTTAAAATATCTTCTTTGATTAGCGTAGTTTCTTTAAAGAGGATGGATTTCCAATATTAACAGTATAAAGCAAATTGTTTCCTATATGTATATGGTCTAAGTTAAAGGAAGATTGTCTAAAACTAACCCTTCAGATATGTTCATTTTTAGAATGCTTGAGTAATTGCACAGCTTGTGCAAAGGCTAAGCCACAGTTTTACTATTTGTAATTAATATTAATGTAACGTTTCTTATTCTTTTCTTCTTCATAGCAGGTGGAACAACCCCCTATCTAGGGTGGCCTAATGGTTAAGGTGTTTGCCTTACAAACACAAGGTGCAGGGTTTGAGTCTCACAAGGGATAATTGGCTAGGCTTAAAATGGCTCGCAATGGCTGTTAGCCTAGTACTGATCTATGAACCGATGAACCTATTCAACATCTGTAGTCTCCAGTGCTCTGCACCATGTATCAGTACATGCTCCATCCATCAACAGCAATTTTTGTTTTATAATTTATTCCTATATTTGGTGACACTGCTCAAGCAAGGTATAATAAAGAGGAGGTGCAGGTATCTCCTCCTGCCTGGGCGTGTCTGTGTCAAAGGAGAAACTCCCTGATAAAACAATAAATGTCTGATTTGCTGTTGATGATCCAGTAACTGATACACAGAATCATATCCACTGTACACAATTCAGAGATATTGTTTCACATCCTGCAATATAACCACAGTGAATGAAAATGTAAGCCTATGGTTATTCCTCAGATTTAATTCAGTCTACATAATAAAGATCAAAAAATAAAAATCAAAGCCATCTATTTCCTAGGCAAGGTAGCACTCCGTTTGCTAGCTTCAGCAGTGCCGATGTCCTCACTAAAAAGATCTGAGGTCTCAGTATTCTTTGCTAGTTGGATAAATTAAAAGTGCTGTCCCTCTCCTCTGTGCCTTACAGACCCCTGACAGCTGATGTCTGCTAAATTGAAGTGGATGTCCTGTGAGCAGCATATGGCACAGGGATGTGCTTGGTTCTGCTAAGATAAGATGTAAAATAGCTTTCTTGCTATTATGTGCAGTTTTGTGCACAGTTTCATTGGAGGGGAAGGCATAGCATGCCCTTGCAAGTAAGTAAGCATATCTTGACATGGGAAGTTAGGCCATAAACCAGAAATTTATCATGGCTGCCTGGCTTCCCTTTATCATCTCTCTCATCCTAACAGAAACAAATAGGCTGCTCAGTTGTATAGGGACAGTGATTGACATGAATAAAAGGAATAAAGACAGTAACAGGGATTAGCAGAGAATGGGGTAGATGTTGTGGGCATATGTGGCCTTGTACACATGCTGACAGACTCTGCTTTTCAAATCAAGTTAATACAATTCCCAATTATAATAATAATCTAAAGTGTAGCACATGCCTTTAAGATGATAAATTAACAATATTACAGAAAATGTCATCTAAAATATAAAAAGAGAGAGTACAACGTTGTTCTTCTAGTCTTTAGATAATGCATGACTTGCAGAACTGTGTGCTGATGAGAAAAGAAAAGGTGTAGTTACAACAACCAATATTAGATCTGTACAGCTCCAACAAAGAAACATACTGTTTGTTGATACACTGGGTACATATTAGCCTTTCCAGAGATTGATCCATAATGAAAGCAAACAAGTGAACTTTAATGAAAGCACTATAAAACAGGTACTTTCACATTACCTTATCTGGGGAACTATAAACAGTCAGCGCAAATATGTAAAAAAAAAAATATTTTAATTGAAAAAACCAGTATGAAAATTAAAGGCTAGGTACACATTTTGAGTTAAATTTCAAGAAATGTGCAATAAACATGAAAATGTTATAATTTCTTCATTTCATGTTCACTTGGCCACAGCCAAAGGAGTTGCACAACCCTCTTTCAGACTTGCAATCCCATGTTAATCAAGCTTAAATTCACATATAGCCTTACAGAGGCCAAAATGGTCTTTTATAAAGCAGGTCATGACTTTACTTTCTCAGTGAGAAACAGATTAAAATAATAGTACATGTAAATATGCAGATTACCAAGGTACACAGATATAAATCATTCAGCTGTGTTACAATCTTCCCCGCACTAAAGGCCTCCTCTGTCCACCACCAAGACCTACTTGAGACTGTAGACCCATTCCTGTACAGGGAATATCATGATTCACCGGTACCATCTGGCAAATCCCACGGGTAAATAAATCCATGGTCGAGTTCTTGTTTTGCTGGTTCTGCACAAAGAAATTTATTACTGTGTGTGTGCTTTATAAGGTGCCAAAACAAATGATGAGTCACATGTAAGCCCCTCAATGAAATGCTAATTTCATGGACCGTGACCCCAGACTTAATGCTAGAGTACAGCATGACCACAGAGCTGTCCCTTCTTCTCATAAACATAAGAGCTGGAAAGGCTGACTTTTAAGCATTAAATCTACTCAAGCTTCACAACTGTTTGGGTTACAAAGATGCAGAAAAAATAATCATGTATCTGGATATGAGATTCTGACTATGTCTTGGTAAGTCCACCAACATCTGTGTTGCTCAGATTAACCTATTGATAAGTATGACATATAAACATAAATGTAAATATAAATAAGGTGTATTTGGTCCTAGTCAATGCAGAGATTTTATTTAGAAAGCTACACAAACTAAAAACCACTATTATACACATAACCCAATAATACAAAAATAATATTTACCCAGGCTGGAGAGTGACCCGGATTTGAGAATCTACACAAGAAAACAGAGGGCCATCCGGCTGAAGAAAAGTGAGCAGTTTATAGTCAGCAACCCAGGTCTTTTGAAAATGAGAGATGACAGTGATACCTGAGGGAGGGCAAATGCATTGTGGGTAAAACTTACAACAGTACAGTGCATGCACGCATATTAAGAAAGATATCATCATTTTGTTGCAGGATTTTCTGGTAGATGACCTGGTGGAATTTTTGTATTAATTTTTAAACCAGGTAAATCTCCTGGTCCCAAATGCCTCTTTTTATGGTCTGATTAAGTGACGTTCTCAGAGTTACTTAGTAGGCAAATGGAAATCTATGGATTCAAACCCAAAACTACAAAACAAAACTCACTTTTTTAATTCTTTGCAGTAAACTGCCAGAAAAAGAAACATAGCTGAAGGTCTTCCAGAGAATTATCCTGATTAGTTGACCTGTACTTGGATGCTTGACAATCTGGCAGTCACCACCTAGGCTGATAAGACCAATGGGCTAAAGAACTGCTTAAATAAGATGAGTTGTGAAATAGCATGGAAATATATTGTTGGGAAGCTAATATGATAAAATATCAGACTGCAAGGCACAGTAGGCATTCGGTCTTCCAGGAAAAATATATAAAAATGAACTTACATAAAATATTATATGCTCTAAGTCAACAGTCATACTCCCAAGTAAATTATGTAACATGCTGGAATAGTGCTTAATTCAGACAGATAGTACTGCATTACTGGCTGAGTGATAGTACAAAGCCTATCCATCCGTAAATTAGGCATTTCATTTTGGATTTCCGTTATATTTTGCCTCAGTCCATTCAGAAGTCATTTGTTTTTAACAGGTACTCACTGTTCATCTGCAGGCAAAACATTAACAGCTGTATTATTTTTCTTCACAAACCTAGTAACCATTTAACACTTTTTATTCTTACTGATAAACAAACTGGCTTCTTTATCCCTACCTGGGCAGACTTTGTGTTAATTGTGATTATTGTTTTAGACTATCATTTTTTTATATCATTAGCACATATTTTTGTACCCAACCCCAGGCTAGCACATCTCATCTAATGTAAATTCTCTGCTCCATAGCCTTGTGTTAACCACTTTCTTTCCCAAGCTGGGTAAGTGTTAGGGCACCAAGTTTGGAGACATTTCCTTAATTTAGCTCTATATTCCATCTCCATAAGAAATGAAATGTTCCTCACCATAAGATTGGTTTACTTATTGTCATATCTACTGCCATCATAAGGTGCCATGCTTTCCTCTGTTAGTACTTAGCTTTTTTTCTATATCTTCTTCTGGTTTTCAGTAAGACTCTGACCTTCTACTGCCTTACTTACCAGAGTTGTCTTTCTCCCACCGATGTGAAAGTCTGGCTTACCTCCCATATTAGGGCTCACCCCATATGAGGAAGGAGACAAACTTGGTATAAGGCCTAATTATCTCTTGTTCAGGGAACTGCAGGAAGTTCCAGAGTGGCACCATCTTTAATGATTTTCTGCAACCCATTTATAGCCAAACAACATGCACACAGCTAAAGCAGGGCTTACAGTTTTGGCAACAGCTGCATCCCTCCGCAGTTCATTCAGCCGCATACGGTACAGTTAAATCAATAGCAGATAAAGTCTTACCGCTAAAGCACAGAGCAATAAGGGAACGAAAGGAACAAAATCAAATGCAATCATGAAACCACTGAATAAAGAAAACTATAACGTAATTAGGTAACCATATGAAATGCCGGGACTTGCTAAAGTGAGTCCCAAAACACGGAGACTGAAATACCAAACAAAAATGGACTTACATTTACTAAGATGCCACATCTTGGGATATTCCTTTTTCTCAGAGGTATGGCGATTTTGGAATTGGTATGTTTGGGGCTATTGGGAGTAGTGTGAGTTTCGAGATTCGCTCTTTTCCTGTTTATTTCGGTATTATTTTTCTGCTTGTCAGCAATCGGTATTTGGAGTGCCAACATTTCAACAGGGAGCCAAGCAATTAAGACAAGAATTGTCACTGTTAGAAGAATACAGAAATGAGAACCGATCCATAAAAGTACTTAGAAAGACAGAAGCAATAAAAGCAACACAGTATCAGAACAGACCACGATCTATAATACAATGTTGCTAATAGTAACCTAAAGATATCAGCACACACAGAAAAACTTACAAGTTATCCAGATAAATATAAAGGAAAAGTACAAAATAAGCAATTCATTAATGACCCAAAAAAGTTTTATAGAGAATTATGAAATAAAGCAAAAGGAATAGAAACACCACCAAAAAAAGAAGAACAAAAAGACACATATATATTAGACAAATATTTATGAAGACCCTGTGGAACATAACAGAGATGCTAAATGGACAGAAGATGTAAAAGAAAGAATAAGAAGTTCAAATGTACAAGATATGAAATGGGATGAAGTAACGTCAGAGAGATTGAAACAAAAGTTAAGAAAAGCCCCTAATTGGAAAACCTCACGCCCAGATGCAGTACCAAACTTCTGGCTAAAAGTATTAACATCTTTATATGAAGATTTAGTCCTGAGTAAGAACTACTTATATGCGCACCCTGAACATACACTGACATGTTAAACAACAAGAAAATCAATACTACTTCTTAAGAGTGAACCTGCAAGCCATCCTAAAAACTACAGACCAATAACTTACCTTCCAACAATGTATAATCTATATACTGGAATTGATGCCACCAAAGTTTATAGTCATTTAGAAGAAAACTCAATCACGGCACTATAATAAAAGGGTATGAAAAAAAGTCATATGGAACAAAGGATCTTTCATTTTTAAATAAAGTCATAAATGAGAATTGAAAAGGAGAAGAATCTAAAAATGCCATGGATAGATTACAACAAAGCATTTGACAGCATTCCACGTTCTTGGATAAAGGAATGCTTACAGATGTATAAGATACATCCTACATGGAACAATTACAGTAGAGTGACCATGAAACCATGGCAAACCACTCTTTAATTAT